>NW_026278366.1:0-1934 GCF_023373465.1 Oncorhynchus keta | reverse complement strand
ACCTAATTGAACCTGCTGACAAACCTAACAGATATGTTCCAATGTGATCAGATGACATAAGGCAATATTTTTCTTGAAGGCTCTGTCAGTAAATCTTTAATTTATCAAGCAGACACAAAAGACAAATTTCCTTTATATAAAAATCCCATAACATGAACATTAAATGAAAGAAACCGATTATTCAAAGGCACCATCAGTAGCCTATATTTTCTATTTTAGCAAAGTGGGCTAAATTTACTTCAAAAGAAAAAAACAATAATAGCAATTTTCTATCATCCACTCAACTGAAATATTTTTAAAATATAATTGGATTGAAATACAATAAAATAAAGTGCAAAAATCTATTAATCAAAAACAACACTTTGTTTAAGGAGAAGTAACATGCAGTGAAAACAAATATTAAACTTTAACTTTTAAACTTGAACTGAGTAAAAACTCTAAATATGTGATTGCACAGTAATGTTCACTTGTTTGAGGTTGAGGGTGATACTTGGTGGTGTCCCATCTTTTCCACAAGTTCATCAATGTTCGGGGTAAGGCTCTGAGCTGAGGAAATCCTCAGAATTGAGTGGAGGTGTTCAGCAGTAAGTCGACTTCTGTGTGATGTTTTGTTCAAGTTCATCAAAGAAAACAGTTGTTCACACAGGTATGTGCTGCCAAACATAGACAACGTTTGAGCAGCCTGGATGCGCAGCTGGGGCATTGTGTCGGGGAGGAAACGGGCGAACTCCGCAGCACCCACTGCCGCATATTTTGCCCTCAGTGCATCATTGCATTGGAGGTCAATCAACTCCATTTGGAGGTTTGGTGGTGAGCTTTCCACGTCAACAGCAAATGGGTTACCGAGCAGTTCCAACCTGCTTTTGTGCTTCAAAGTCAGCAAATCGGCGTCGAAAGTCAGCGGCAAGCATACCTATTTTATCAGCCAACTGTGCGCTCGGGAACGCACTGGTAGAAACTTCTCTTTCATGGTCTGGCAGCTGGGAAAGTGGCTCAAATTTTCTTTCCGCATCTCGTCTCCCACAGAGTCAGTTTGGTTTTAAATGCCTTCACTGTACTGTACATATCAGAGATGACACGATCCCGACCCTGCAGCTGCAAGTTCATTGCATTCAGATGACTCGTAATGTCACACAGAAAAGCCATTTCACACAGAAACATTTCGTCTCGGAGTTGTGTTGTGTCTTTCCCTTTGCTGTCCAAGAACAGACAAATCTCCTCACGAAGCTTCGAAACATCTTTGAAGCACCTTTCCCTGGCTTAGCCATCGCACCTCTGTGTGATAAGGCAAATCACCATGCTCCGTTTCTAACTCCGTCAGAAATGCCTTGAACTGGCGGTGATTCAAACCTTTGGCTCTGATAAAGTTAACTGTGCGCGTGATGATGCTCATTACATGCTCCATTTTCAAGGCTTTACCGCACAACGCTTCCTGGTGTATGATACAATGATAAGCTGTCAGCTCACCTGTCGCGTTTTCCTCTTGCATCTTTTCCGTATCTTCGCCACCAGTCCGCTCCTGTGTCCACACATCGCAGGTGCTCCGTCGGTTGTCAAACCCACGAGTTTTTCCCAAGGCAGCTCCATCTCATTTACACATCTTGACACCTCTTCATACAAATCATGCCCCGTAGTTGTGCCATGCATAGGACGTAAAGCCAAAAACTCCTCTGTCACGCTTAGGCTGGAGTCCACTCCGCGGATGAAAATTGACAACTGGGCAATGTCAGAAATGTCGGTGCTCTCATCCACAGCCAAGGAATATGCAATGAAATCTTTTCCCTTTTTCACAAGCTGCTCTTTTAGATTGATGGACAACTGGTCTACTCTCTCGGCAATGGTGTTTCTGCTCAGACTCACATTTAAAAAGAGTTGCCTTTTTTTCTGGGCAAGCTTCGTCACAAACTTTAATCATGCAGTTTTGATGAAATCCC
>NW_026278365.1:0-2675 GCF_023373465.1 Oncorhynchus keta | reverse complement strand
CCCCTTTCGGAAAAGCTGACCACGACTCTCCATTTTGTTGATCCCTGCCTACAGACAGAAACTTAAACAAGAGGCTCCCACGCTGAGGTCTGTCCAACGCTGGTCCGACTAAGCTGACTCCACACTCCAAGACTGCTTCATCACGTGGACTGGGACATGTTTTGTATTGCGTCAGATAAAATATTGACGATACGCTGATTCGGTGTGCGAGTTCATTTGAACGTGCGTTGAAAGATGTCGTTCCCAGAGCAACGATAAAACATTCCCTAACCAGAAACCGTGGATTGATGGCAGCATTCGAGTGAAACTGAAAGCGCGAACCACTGCTTTTAATCAGGGCAAGGTGTCTGGTAACATGACCGAATACAAACAGTGCAGCTATTCCCTCCATGAAGGCTATCAAACAAGCTAAGCGTCCAGTACAGAGACAAAGTAGAATCTCAATTCACGGCTCAGACACAGAGGCATGTGGCAGGGTCTACAGTCAATCACGGACTACAAGAAGAAACTCCAGCCCAGTCACGGACCAGGATGTCTTGCTCCCCAGGCAGACTAAATAACTTTTTGCCCTTTGAGGACAATACAGTGCCACTGACCCGGCCTGCAACGAAAACATACGGTCTCTCCTTCACTGCAGCGAGGTGAGTAAGACATTTAAACGTGTTGACCTCGCAAGGCTGCAGGCAGACGGCATCCCCAGCCGCGCCCTCAGAGCATCGCAGACCAGCTGGCCGGTGTGTTCTGCGGACATATTCAATCAATCCCTATACCAGTCTGCTGTTCCCACATGCTTCAAGAGGGCCACCATTGTTCCTGTTCCCAAAGAAAGCTAAGGTAACTGAGCTAAACGACTACCGCCCCGGTAGCACTCACTCGTCATCATGAAGTGCTTTGAGACTAGTCAAGGACCATATCACCTCCACCCTACCTGACACCCTAGACCCACTCAATTTGCTTACCGCCTAAATAGGTCCACAGACGATGCAATCTCTCAAATCCATTACCTGCACACTGCCCTAACCCACCTGGACAAGAGGAATACCTATGTGAGAATGCTGTTCATCGACTACAGCTCGGCATTACCCAACACCATAGTACCCTCCAAGCTCGCCATCAAGCTCGAGACCCTGGGTCTCGAATTCCCGCCCTGTGCAACTGGGTACTGGACTTCCTGACGGGCCCCCCCAGGTGGTGAGGGTAGCGCAACAACATCTCCTCCCGCTGATCCTCAACACGGGGGCCCCACAAGGGTGCGTTCTGAGCCCTCTCCTGTACTCCCTGTTCACCCACGACTGCGTGGCCACGCACGCCTCCAACTCAATCATCAAGTTTGCGGACGACACAACAGTGGTAGGCTTGATTACCAACAACGACGAGACGGCCTACAGGGAGGAGGTGAGGCCCTCGGAGTGTGGTGTCAGGAAAATAACCTCACACTCAACGTCAACAAAACTAAGGAGATGATTGTGGACTTCAGGAAACAGCAGAGGGAACACCCCCCTATCCACATCGATGGAACAGTAGTGGAGAGGGTAGCAAGTTTTAAGTTCCTCGGCATACACATCACAGACAAACTGAATTGGTCCACTCACACTGACAGCGTCGTGAAGAAGGCGCAGCAGCGCCTCTTCAACCTCAGGAGGCTGAAGAAATTCGGCTTGTCACCAAAGCACTCACAAACTTCTACAGATGCACAATCGAGAGCATCCTGGCGGGCTGTATCACCGCCTGGTACGGCAACTGCTCCGCCCTCAACCGTAAGGCTCTCCAGAGGGTAGTGAGGTCTGCACAACGCATCACCGGGGGCAAACTACCTGCCCTCCAGGACACCTACACCACCCGATGTTACAGGAAGGCCATAAAGATCATCAAGGACATCAACCACCCGAGCCACTGCCTGTTCACCCCGCTATCATCCAGAAGGCGAGGTCAGTACAGGTGCATCAAAGCTGGGACCGAGAGACTGAAAAACAGCTTCTATCTCAAGGCCATCAGACTGTTAAACAGCCACCACTAACATTGAGTGGCTGCTGCCAACACACTGACATTGACACTGACCCAACTCCAGCCACTTTAATAATGGGAATTGATGGGAAATGATGTAAATATATCACTAGCCACTTTAAACAATGCTACCTTATATAATGTTACTTACCCTACATTATTCATCTCATATGCATACGTATATACTGTACTCTACATCATCGACTGCATCCTTATGTAACATACATGTATCACTAGCCACTTTAACTATGCCACTTTGTTTACTTTGTCTACATACATCATCTCATATGTATATACTGTACTCGACATACACATCTACTGTATGCTTGCCCTGTACCATCACTCATTCATATATCCTTATGTACATATTCTTTATCCCCGTACACTGTGTATAAGACAGTAGTTTTGGAATTGTTAGTTAGATTACTTAAGCTGGTTATCACTGCTGAAAGTCGGAACTAGGAAGCACAAGCATTTCGCCACACTCGCATTAACATCTGCTAACCATGTGTATGTGACAAATAAAATTTGATTTGATTTGATCCTATTTTTCCAACTTATTTTGTGGTTAATAAGAACAATCCAAAATATATTTTGATACTGTTGTAAAGATAATTTCAGTAGAGATAAATTCATGAACTTCTTTGATGAAAAGATCATGATCATTAGAA
>NW_026278364.1:22500-76032 GCF_023373465.1 Oncorhynchus keta | reverse complement strand
ATGCAGTGTCTAACGTCATGGTAACAACCTTCTGAGGGCACTACTTTAGACCAGGGTCTATATGGTAGTAGGCCACTGGGGGGTCTGTGCGCTGTGGGGGGTCTGTGGGCTGTGGAGGGTCCGTGGGTTGTGGGGGGTCCGTGGGTTGTGTGGGGGTCTGTGGGTTGTGGGGGGTCTGTGGGCTGTGGGGGGTCCGTGGGCTGTGGAGGGTCCGTGGGTTGTGGGGGTCTGTTGGTTGTGGGGGTCTGTGGGCTGTGGGGGTCTGTGGGCTGTGGGGTCTGTTGGTTGTGGGGGTCTGTGGGTTGTGGGGGGTATGTGGGTTGTGGGGGTCTGTGGGTTCTGGGGTCTGTGGGGTTGTGAATTTTCTGGGAAAAGAGAATAATTTTCTTAAATAAACGTGTTGTATTGTCACACTGGATAGGTGTTCTACAGGGTCAGTCATAGTAGTATGATAGGTGGTGTTTTACAGGGTCAGTATAGTAGTATGATAGGTGGTGTTCTACAGGGTCAGTATAGTAGTATGATAGGTGGTGTTCTACAGGGTCAGTATAGTAGTATGATAGGTGGTATTCTACAGGGTCAGTATAGTAGTATGATAGGTGGTGTTCTACAGGGTCAGTATAGTAGTATGATAGGTGTTGTTTTACAGGGTCAGTCATAGTAGTATGATAGGTGTTGTTTTACAGGGTCAGTCATAGTAGTATGATAGGTGTTGTTTTACAGGGTCAGTCATAGTAGTGTGATAGGTGTTGTTTTACAGGGTCAGTCATAGTAGTATGATAGGTGTTGTTTTACAGGGTCAGTCATAGTAGTGTGATAGGTGTTGTTTTGCAGGGTCAGTATAGTAGTATGATAGGTGTTGTTTTACAGGGTCAGTCATAGTAGTATGATAGGTGTTGTTTTACAGGGTCAGTCATAGTAGTATGATAGGTGTTGTTTACAGGGTCAGTCATAGTAGTATGATAGGTGTTATCTACTGTTTTACAGGGTGATCAGTATAGTAGTATGATAGGTGTTGTTTTACAGGGTCAGTGGTGAGTAGTATGATAGGTGTTGTTTTGGGGTCAGTGGTGATAGTAGTATGATAGGTGTTGTTTTACTGAATTCAGGGTCAGTATAGTAGTATGATAGGTGAATTGTTTTACAGGGTCAGTCTATAGTGGTATGATAGGTGTTATATCTACTGTTTTATATCAGGGTCAGATCATAGTAGTATGATAGGTGTTGTTTACAGGGTCATTTGTATGAGTAGTGGTGATATTTTACAATGGTGATATA
This sequence comes from Oncorhynchus keta, assembly GCF_023373465.1. NCBI lineage: Eukaryota > Metazoa > Chordata > Actinopteri > Salmoniformes > Salmonidae > Oncorhynchus > Oncorhynchus keta. The sequence goes on along the minus strand of NW_026278364.1, from coordinate 74,754 downwards.
TCACCTGAAGGTGTTGGTGTTTACAGGGTCAGTCATGAAGTATAACTGAATGGTGATATATCTACTGAATGGGATATAATGGTGTTATATCTACTGAATGGTGATATACTGAATGGTATCTACTGAATGGTGATATATCTACTGAATGGTGATATATCTACTGAATGGTGATATATCTATTGAATGAATGTGTTATATCTACTGAATGGTGTTATATCTACTGAATGGTGATATTTGTACTGAATGGTGATATATCTACTGAATGGTGTTATATCTACTGAGTGGTGATATTTGTACTGAATGGTGATATATCTACTGAATGGTGTTATATCTACTGATCTACTGAATGGTGATATTTACTGAATGGTGTTATATCTACTGAATGGTGATATTTGTACTGAATGGTGATATATCTACTGAATGGTGATATATCTACTGAATGGTGATATATCTACTGAATGGTGATATATCTACTGAATGGTGATATATCTACTGAATGGTGATATTTGTACTGAATGGTGTTATGTCTACTGAATGGTGATATATCTACTGAATGGTGTTATGTCTACTGAATGGTGATATTTGTACTGAATGGTGTTATATCTACTGAATGGTGATATATCTACTGAATGGTGTTATGTCTACTGAATGGTGATATATCTACTGAATGGTGATATATCTACTGAATGGTGATATATCTACTGAATGGTGTTATATCTACTGACTGGTCTCAGCCCTCAAGCTGTAGAAATACAGCACCTGCTTCAGTAGAAAACACGGTTGGTTTTAGACTGCAATGGTTACACATTTCCTTGTAAGACATGAACTGGATGTTTTTTCTCCCTAATAAGCAGCTGCTTTGTGTCTGCGGCCGCATTCATTGTGTCTGGCCTTGTGCTCCTCTGTCCGTCAGCGCAAAGAGTCTAGCTGCACCTTCTGTGGTAACACAACATTAAATACAAAGAGTCTAGCTACTCTTTCTGTGGTAACAACACAACATTAAATACAAAGAGTCTAGCTACTCCTTCTGTGGTAACACAATATAGTATACAAAGAGTCTAGCTACACCTTCTGTGGTAACACAACATTAAATACAAAGAGTCTAGCTACTCCTTCTGTGGTAACACAATATAGTATACAAAGAGTCTAGCTACACCTTCTGTGGTAACACAATATAGTATACAAAGAGTCTAGCTACATCTTCTGTGGTAACACAACATTAAATACAAAGAGTCTAGCTACACCTTCTGTGGTAACACAACATTAAATACAAAGAGTCTAGCTACGCCTTCTGTGGTAACACAATATAGTATACAACAGAGAGTCTAGCTACTCCTTCTGTGGTAACACAATATAGTATACAAAGAGTCTAGCTACTCCTTCTGTGGTAACACAATATAGTATACAAAGAGTCTAGCTGCATATTCTGTGGTAACAACACAACATTAAATACAAGGAGTCTAGCTGCACCTTCTGTGGTAACACAATATAGTATACAAAGAGTCTAGCTACATCTTCTGTGGTAACACAATATCAGGCACAAAGAGTCTATTAAATACAAAGAGTCTAGCTGCACCTTCTGTGGTAACAACACAACATTAAATAGAAGGAGTCTAGCTACATCTTCTGTGGTAACACAATATCAGGCACAAAGAGTCTAGCTACATCTTCTGTGGTAACACAACATTAGGCACAAAGAGTCTAGCTACTCTTTCTGTGGTAACAACACAACATTAAATAGAAGGAGTCTAGCTACATCTTCTGTGGTAACACAATATCAGGCACAAAGTATCTAGCTACACCTTCTGTGGTAACACAATATCAAAGAGTCTAGCTGCACCTTCTGAGTCTTAAATACAAAGAGTCTAGCTGCTTTCTGTGGTAACAACACAACATTAAACAAAGAGTCTAGCTACAGCTTCTGTGGTAACACAATATCAGGCACAAAGAGTATTCTAGCTACACCTTCTGTGGTAACACAATATTAAATACAAAGAGTCTAGCTACTCTTTCTGTGGTAACACAACATAAAAATACAAAGACATGTTAAAGACTCTAGCACCTTCTGTGGTAACACAATATCAGGCAAAAGAGTCTAGCTACAGCTTCTGTGGTAACACAATATCAGGCGCAAAGAGTCTAGCTACATCTTCTGTGGTAACACAATATCAGGCACAAAGAGTCTAGCTACACCTTCTGTGGTAACAACATAGTACATTACAAAGAGTCTAGCTACACCTTCTGTGGTAACACAAACATTAAATACAAAGAGTCTAGCTACATCTTCTGTGGTAACACAATATCAGGCACAAAGTAGTCTAGCTACACCTTCTGTGGTAACACAACATAAATACAAAGAGTCTAGCTACACCTTCTGTGGTAACAACACAACATTAAATAGAAGGAGTCTAGCTACATCTTCTGTGGTAACACAATATCAGGCACAAAGAGTCTAGCTACACCTTCTGTGGTAACACAATATAGTATACAAAGAGTCTAGCTACACCTTCTGTGGTAACAACATAGTACATTAAATAAAGGAGTCTAGCTACATCTTCTGTGGTAACACAATATCAGGCACAAAAAGTCTAGCTACACCTTCTGTGGTAACACAATATCTAGCTACACCTTCTGTGGTAACACAATATCAGGCACAAAGAGTCTAGCTACACTCTTCTGTGGTAACACAATATCAGGCACAAAAAGTCTAGCTTAAACACAATATCAGGCACAAGAGTCTAGCTACATCTTCTGTGGTAACACAACATTAAATACAGGCAGAAAGAGTCTAGCTACACCTTCTGTGGTAACACAACATTAAATACAAAGAGTCTAGCTACAACTTCGGTGGTAACACAATATCAGGCACAAAGAGTCTAGCTACACCTTCTGTGGTAACACAACATTAAATACAAAGAGTCTAGCTACTCCTTCTGTGGTAACACAACATTAAATACAAAGAGTCTAGCTACATCTTTTGTGGTAACACAATATTAGGCACAAAATAGGTCAGATTCAGTGTTCAGATAAGCATGCAGAACTCTTTCTTTGATGTCAATGGGAGACAACTTGAGCAGGTCTCAAGTCAGAATATCCCCCAATCCCCCATTAAGGGCCTCTTCATAACACCCCCCACCCCCAGTCAGTTGTAGGGCCTCTACACCCCCAGGCAGGTACTAAGGGCCTCTTCGTAACACCTCCAGTCAGTTGTACTAAGGGCCTCTTCATAACACCTCCAGTCAGTTGTACTAAGGGCCTCTTCGTAACACCCCCAGTCAGTTGTATTAAGGGCCTCTTCGTAACACCTCCAGTCAGTTGTACTAAGGGCCTCTTCGGTCAGTTGTACTACCTCTTCGTAACTCAGTTGTTTTAAGGGCCTCTTCGTAACACCCCAGTCAGTTGTATTATGGGCCTCTTCGTAACACCCCCAGTCAGTTGTATTAAGGGCCTCTTCGTAACACCCCCAGTCAGTTGTATTAAGGGGGCCTCTTCGTAACACCTCCAGTCAGTTGTATTAAGGGCCTCTTCGTAACACCTCCAGTCAGTTGTACTAAGGGCCTCTTCGTAACACCTCCATTAAGGGCCTCTTCGTAACACCCCAGTCAGTTGTATTAAGGGCCTCTTCGTAACACCAGTCAGTGTATTAAGGGCCTCTTCGTAACACATCCAGTTAGTTGTATTAAGGGCCTCTTCGTAACACCTCCAGTCAGTTGTATTAAGGGCCTCTTCGTAACACCTCCAGTCAGTTGTATTAAGGGCCTCTTCGTAACACCTCCAGTCAGTTGTATTAAGGGGCCTCTTTCTCGTAACACCTCCAGTCAGTTGTATTAAGGGCCTCTTCGTAACACCTCCAGTCAGTTGTACTAAGGGCCTCTTCGTAACACCTCCAGTCAGTTGTATTAAGGGCCTCTTCGTAACACCTCCAGTCAGTTGTATTAAGGGCCTCTTCGTAACACCTCCAGTCAGTTGTATTAAGGGCCTCTTCGTAACACCAGTTCGTAACACCTCCAGTCAGTTGTATTAAGGGCCTCTTCGTAACACCTCCAGTCAGTTGTATTAAGGGCCTCTTTCGTAACACCTCCAGTCAGTTGTATTAAGGGCCTCTTCGTAACACCTCCAGTCAGTTGTATTAAGGGCCTCTTCGTAACACCTCCAGTCAGTTGTATTAAGGGGCCTCTTCGGTGTACTAAGGGCCTCTTCAGTCAGTTGTATTAGGGCCTCTTCGTAACACCTCCAGTCAGTTGTATTAAGGGCCTCTTCGTAACACCTCCAGTCAGTTGTATTAAGGGCCTCTTAACACCTCCAGTCAGTTGTACTAAGGGCCTCTTCGTAACACCTCCAGTCAGTTGTATTAAGGGCCTCTTCCACCCAGTCAGTTGTACAAGGGCCTCTTCGTAACACCCTCAGTCAGTTGTAAACCTCTTCGTAACACCCCAGTCAGTTGTATTAAGGGCCTCTTCAGTAAAACACCTCCAGTCAGTTGTACGTAACACCTCCAGTCAGTTGTATTAAGGGCCTCTTCATAAAACACCTCCAGTCAGTTGTATTAAGGGCCTCTTCGTAACACCTCCAGTCAGTTGTATTAAGGGCCTCTTCGTAACAAGTCAGTTGTATTAAGGGGCCTCTTCGCACCTCCAGTCAGTTGTATTAAGGGCCTCTTTGTAACACCTCCAGTCAGGTGTATTAAGGGCCTCTTCGTATCCAGTCAGTTGTACTAAGGGCCTCTTCGTAACACCTCAGTCAGTCAGTTGTATTAAGGGCCTCTTCGTAACACTACCAGTCAGTTGATTAAGGGCCTCTTTGTAACACCTCCAGTCAGGTGTATTAAGGGCCTCTTTGTGGTGATGTTGGCTTTGTGGTGATTGATGGCTCTGACAGTGGCTCTGTTTGTTGATTGATGGCTGGCTTTGTGGTGAACACCTGCCTGGCTTTGTGGTGATTGATGCTCTTTGCTGCCTGGTCTTTGTATTAAGGGCCTGATTGGATGGTCTGATATCCAGATGTTATTGGTATCACAGTGATGGCTCTTTTGCCTGGCTTTGTGGTGATGGCTCTGCCTGGCTTTGTGGTGATGGCTCTGCCTGGCTTTGTGGTGATGGGCTCTTTGCAGTGATTGATGGCTCTCCTGGCAGTTGTGTTGATGGCCTTTGTGGTGATGGCTCTGCCTGGCTTTGTGGTGATGGCTCTGCCGGTCTGCCTGGCTTTGTGGTGATGGCTCTGCCTGGATGGCCCTCTGTGGTGATGGCTCTGCCTGGCTTTTGTGGGTGATGGCTCTGCCTGGCTTTGTGGTGATGGCTCTGCCTGGCTTTGGCCCAGTCACTGGTGATGGCTCTGCCTGGCTTTGTGTTGATGGCTCTGCCTGGCTTTGTGGTGATGGCTCTGCCTGGCTTTGGTGATGATGGCTCTGATTTGTGGTGATGGCTCTGCCTGGCTTTGTGGTGATGGCTCTGCCTGGCTTGTGGTGATGGCTCTGCCAGCTTTGTGGTGATGGCTCTGCCTGGCTTTGTGGTGATGGCTCTGCCTGGCTTTGTGGTGATGGCTCTGCCATGGACAGAACCAGACAGGGGATGATGCTCTGCCTGGACTTTGTGGTGATGGCTCTGCCTGGCTTTGTGGTGATGGATCTGCCAGGCTTTGTGGTGATGGCTCTGCCTGGCTTTGATGGCTCTGCCTGGCTTTGTGGTGATGGCTCTGCCTGGCTTTGTGGTGATGGCTCTGCCTGGCTTTGTGGTGATGGCTCTGCCTGGCTTTGTGGTGATGGATCTGCCTGGCTTTTGTGGTGATGGTTCTGCCAGCTTTGTGGTGATGGGATTGCCTGGCTGTGTTGATGGCTCTGCCTGGCTTTGTGGTGATGGATCTGCCTGGCTTTGTGGGATGGCTGTGGTGATGGCTCTGCCAGCAGTGGTGATGGATCTGCCTGGCTTTGTGTTGATGGCTCTGCCTGGCTTTGTGGTGATGGCTCTGCCTGGCTTTGTGGTGATGGATCTGTCTGGCTTTTGTGGTGATGGCTCTGCCATGGACTTTGTGGTGATGGATCTGCCTGGCTTTGTGGTGATGGCTCTGCCTGGCTCTGCCGGCTTTGTGGTGATGGCTCTGCCATGGACACAACCAGTGGTGATGGCTCTGCCTGGCTTTGTGGTGATGGCTCTGCCTGGCTTTGTGGTGATTTTCTCCTGGTAGGTGAAACTAACGCACACCTTTCTCTGTAGTGCCTCTGGCCATTAATCATCCTTTGGATGGAAGATAGGTTGGTATTTTCTGCCTTGAATTTGGACACGCCCAGTCACTCAGTTTTGATAAATGAAAATGAGGTGGGTTAGATAAGCTGACACTGCTGGGAAGCCTCCTTCTGCTCATCATATCAGAAATAAGCTGAGTGAATAAGCCAGTCTCCCAGTGAGCCAGTGAAGACTAGCTGTGGAAGACTAGGTTTTAACTTCTGGCCAGGCATCACCTTGTGGTGGATCTGACACAAGAAGCCACCATTTGCAGGATCATTAGGCTCTTATGTGTTTATCACCTTTTTAGGGACCACCAGACAGGGGATGGATCTCTGCCATGGACATGAACCAGCTTTGGGAGGCTCTACTGCATTTATCATGAGACAGGGGATGGATCTACTGCCATGGACACAACCAGACAGGGGATGGATCTACTGCAATGGACATGTCCAGACAGGGGATGGATCTACTGCCATGGACAGGACCAGACAGGGGATGGATCTACTGCCATGGACATGGATCTTGGGCCAGACAGGGGATGGATCTACTGCCATGGACATGTCCAGACAGGGGATGGATCTACTGGGACATGGACATGATGGATCTCTGCCATGGACAGGCTCTGCCTGGCAGAGGGGATGGATCTGGCCTACTGCCATGGACATGACCAGACAGGGGATGGATCTACCTGCCATGGACAGAACCAGACAGGGGATGGATCTACTGGCAATGGACATGTCCAGACAGGGGATGGATCTACTGCAATGGACATGTCCAGACAGGGATGGATCTACTGCCATGGACAGAACCAGACAGGGGATGGATCTACTGCCATGGACAGAACCAGACAGGGGATGGATCTACTGCCATGGACAGACCAGACAGGGGATGGATCTACTGCAATGGACATGTCCAGACAGGGATGGATCTACTGCCATGGACATGATCCAGACAGGATGGATCTCTGCCATGGACATGGGATCTACTGCCATGGACAGAACCAGAACAGGGGATGGATCTACTGCAATGGACATGTCCAGATGGATCTACTGCCATGGACAGGGGATGGATCTCCAGGATCTACTGCAATGGACATGTCCAGACAGGATGGATCTACTGCCATGGACATGACCAGACAGGATGGATCTACTGCCATGGACAGAACCAGACAGGGATGGATCTACTGCCATGGACATGTCCAGACAGGGGATGGATCTACTGCCATGGACATGACCAGACAGGGATGGATCTACTGCCATGGACAGACTGCCACCAGACAGGGGATGGATCTACTGCCATGGACAGAACCAGACAGGGAATGGATCTACTGCAATGGACATGTCCAGACAGGGAATGGATCTACTGCCATGGACAGGACCAGACAGGGGATGGATCTACTGCCATGGACAGAACCAGACAGGGGATGGATCTACTGCCATGGACAGAACCAGACAGGGAATGGATCTACTGCAATGGACATGTCCAGACAGGGGATGGATCTACTGCCATGGACACGACCAGACTGCCATGGACAGAACCAGACAGGGGATGGATCTACTGCCATGGACAGAACCAGACAGGGGATGGATCTACTGCCATGGACATGTCCAGACAGGGGATGGATCTACTGCCATGGACACAATGACCAGACAGGGAATGGATCTACTGCCATGGACAGGACCAGACAGTGGATGGATCTACTGCCATGGACAGAACCAGACAGGGGATGGATCTACTGCCATGGACAGAACCAGACAGGGAATGGATCTACTGCCATGGACAGGACCAGACAGGGGATGGATCTACTGCCATGGACAGGACCAGACAGGGGATGGATCTACTGCCATGGACAGAACCAGACAGGGGATGGATCTACTGCCATGGACAGGACCAGACAGGGGATGGATCTACTGCCATGGACAGAACCAGACAGGGGATGGATCTACTGCCATGGACAGAACCAGACAGGGAATGGATCTACTGCCATGGACAGGACCAGACAGGGGATGGATCTACTGCCATGGACAGGACCAGACAGGGGATGGATCTACTGCCATGGACAGAACCAGACAGGGGATGGATCTACTGCCATGGACAGAACCAGACAGGGGATGGATCTACTGCCATGGACAGGACCAGACTGCCATGGACAGGACCAGACAGGGAATGGATCTACTGCCATGGACAGGACCAGACATGGGATGGATCTACTGCCATGGACAGGACCAGACAGGGGATGGATCTACTGCCATGGACAGAACCAGACAGGGGATGGATCTACTGCCATGGACCAGACTGGACCCAGACAGGGAATGGATCTACTGCCATGGACAGGACCAGACAGGATGGATCTACTGCCATGGACAGGACCAGACAGGGGATGGATCTACTGCCATGGACAGGACCAGACAGGAATGGATCTACTGCCATGGACAGGACCAGACAGGGATGGATCTACTGGACAGGACATGGACAGGACCAGACAGGGAACCAGACAGGGGATGGATCTACTGCCATGGACAGGACCAGACAGGGGATGGATCTACTGCCATGGACAGGACCAGACAGGGGATGGATCTACTGCCATGGACAGGACCAGACAGGGATGGATCTACTGCCATGGACAGGACAGGACCAGGATGGATCTACTGCCATGGACAGGACCAGACAGGGAATGGATCTACTGCCATGGACAGGACCAGACAGGGAATTGATCTACTGCCATGGACAGAACCAGACAGGGGATGGATCTACTGCCATGGACAGGACCAGACAGGGATGGAACTACTGCCATGGACAGGACCAGACAGGGGATGGATCTACTGCCATGGACAGGACCAGAAAGGGGATGGATCTACTGCCATGGACAGGACCAGACAGGGATGGATCTACTGCCATGGACAGGACCAGACAGGGGATGGATCTACTGCCATGGACAGAACCAGACAGGGGATGGATCTACTGCCATGGACAGGACCAGACAGGGGATGGATCTACTGCCATGGACAGGACCAGACAGGGAATGGATCTACTGCCATGGACAGGACCAGACAGGGGGATGGATCTACTGCCATGGACAGAACCAGACAGGGATGGGTCTACTACCATGGACAGGACCAGAGAGGGAATGGATCTACTGCCATGGACAGGACCAGACAGGAATGGATCTACTGCCATGGACACAATGACCAGACAGGGAATGGATCTACTGCCATGGACAGGACCAGACAGTATTCAGCCTTATTCTAAAATGGATTAAATAGTTTTTTCTTCATCAATATACACACAATACCCCATAATGACAAAGCAAAACTGTTTTTTTATAAATTGTTGCAATTGTATTAAAATATAAAACACTTAAATATCACATTTACATAAGTATTCAGACATAAGTATTCAGACAAAGTCAGCACTTTGTTGAAGCACCTTTGGCAGCGATTACAACCTCAAGTCTTCTTGGTTATGACGCTACAAGCTTGGCACAGCTGTATTTGGGGAGTTTCTTCCATTCTTCTCTGCAGATCCTCTCAAGCTCTGTCAGGTTGGAAGTGGAGCGTTGCTGCACAGCTATTTTCAGGTCTCTCCTGAAATGTCCGATCGGGTTCAAGTCCGGGATCTTGCTGGGCCACTCAAGGATATTCAGAGACTTGTCACGAAGACACTCCTGCATTGTTTTGACTGTGTGCTTAGAGTTGTTGTCCTGTTCGAAGGTGAACCTTCACCACAGTCTGAGGTAATGAGTGCTCTGGAGCAGGTTTTCATCAGGGACCTCTCTGTACTTTGCTACATTCATCTTTGCCTCAATCCTGACTAGTCTCCCAGTCCCTGCTGCTGAAAAACATCCCCACAGCATGATGCTGCCACCACCATGCTTCACTGTAGGAATGGTGCCAGGTTTCCTCTTGATGTGACGCTTGACATTCAGGCCAAAGAGTTCAATCTTGGTTTCATCAGACCAGAGCATCTTGTTTCTCATGGTCTGAAAGTCTTTAGGTGATTTTTGGGAAATTTAAAGCAAGCTGTCATGTGCCATTTACTGAGGAGTGGCTTCCGTCTGGCCACTCTACCATAAAGGCCTGATTGGTGGAGTGCTGCAGAGATAGATGTCCTTCTGGAAGGTTCTCCCATCTCCACGGAGGAACTCTGGTGCTCTGTCAGAATGACCATCGGGTTCATGGTCACCTCCCTGACCAAAGCCCTTCTCCCCTGATTGCTCAGTTTTACCAGGCAGCCATCTCTAGGAAGCGTCTCTGAGGTTCCAAACTTCTTCCATTAAGGAATGATGGAGGCCACTGTGTTCTTGGGGACCTTCAATGCTGCATAAATGTTTTGGTACCCTTCCCCAGATCTGTGCCTCGACACAGTCATGTCTTGGATTGCTACGGACAATTCCTTCAACTTCATGGCTAGGTTTTTGCTCTGACATGCACTGTCATCTGTGAGACCTTATATAGACAGGTGTGTACCTTTCCAAATCATGTCCAAGCAATTTAATTTACTGCAGGTGCACTCCAATCAAGTTGTAGAAACATCTCAAGGATGATCAATGGAAACAGGATGCGCCTGAGCTCATTCTCGAGTCTCATAGCAAAGAGTCTGAATACTTATGTAAAGGTATTTCTGTTTTTTTTTTATTTTAATACATTTGCAAAAACATTTTTCAAAACCTGTTTTCGCATTGTCATTATGGGATGTTCTGTGTAGACAGACTGCTGAGCATTTTTTATTTTTTTAATCCATTTTAGAATAAGGCTGTAACGTAACAAAATGTGAAAAAAGTCAATGGGGTCTGAATACTTTCCGAAGGCACTGTATATACCCACAAACCGCATAGTGTATATACCCACAAACCGCATAGTGTATATACCCACAAACCGCATAGTGTATATACCCACAAACCGCATAGTGTATATACCCACAAACCGCATAGTGTATATACCCACAAACCGCATAGTGTATATACCCACAAACCGCATAGTGTATATACCCACAAACCGCATAGTGTATATACCCACAAACCGCATAGTGTATATACCCACAAACCGCATAGTGTATATACCCACAAACCGCATAGTGTATATACCCACAAACCGCATAGTGTATATACCCACAAACCGCATAGTGTATATACCCACAAACCGCATAGTGTATATACCCACAAACCGCATAGTGTATATACCCACAAACCGCATAGTTGTATATACCCACAAACCGCATAGTTGTATATACCCACAAACCGCATAGTTGTATATACCCACAAACCGCATAGTGTATATACCCACAAACCGCATAGTTGTATATACCCACAAACCACATGTATATACCCACAAACCGCATAGTGTATATACCCACAAACCGCATAGTGTATATACCCACAAACCGCATAGTGTATATACCCACAAACCGCATAGTGTATATACCCACAAACCGCATAGTGTATATACCCACAAACCGCATAGTGTATATACCCACAAACCGCATAGTGTATATACCCACAAACCGCATAGTGTATATACCCACAAACCGCATAGTGTATATACCCATAGTGTATATACCCACAAACCGCATAGTGTATATACCCACAAACCGCATAGTGTATATACCCACAAACCGCATAGTGTATATACCCACAAACCGCATAGTGTATATACCCACAAACCACATAGTGTATATACCCACAAACCGCATAGTGTATATACCCACAAACCGCATAGTGTATATACCCACAAACCGCATAGTGTATATACCCACAAACCGCATAGTGTATATACCCACAAACCGCATAGTGTATATACCCACAAACCGCATAGTGTATATACCCACAAACCGCATAGTGTATATACCCACAAACCGCATAGTGTATATACCCACAAACCGCATAGTGTATATACCCACAAACCGCATAGTGTATATACCCACAAACCGCATAGTGTATATACCCACAAACCGCATAGTGTATATACCCACAAACCGCATAATGTATATACCCACAAACCGCATAGTGTATATACCCACAAACCGCATAGTGTATATACCCACAAACCGCATAGTGTATATAACCACAAACCGCATAGTGTATATACCCACAAACCGCATAGTGTATATACCCACAAACCGCATAGTGTATATACCCACAAACCGCATAGTGTATATACCCACAAACCGCATAGTGTATATACCCACAAACCGCATAGTGTATATACCCACAAACCGCATAGTGTATATACCCACAAACCGCATAGTGTATATACCCACAAACCGCATAGTGTATATACCCACAAACCGCATAGTGTATATACCCACAAACCGCATAGTGTATATACCCACAAACCGCATAGTGTATATACCCACAAACCGCATAGTGTATATACCCACAAACCGCATAGTGTATATATATACCCACAAACCGCATAGTGTATATACCCACAAACCGCATAGTGTATATACCCACAAACCACATAGTGTATATACCCACAAACCACATAGTGTATATACCCACAAACCACATAGTGTATATACCCACAAACCGCATAGTGTATATACCCACAAACTATACAGAGTATAGTACATACGTTTACATACACTTAGGTTGGAGTCATTAAAACTTGTTTTTCCATCACTCCACACATTCCTTGTTAACAAACTATAGTTTTGGCAAGTCGGTTAGGACATCTACTTTGTGCATGACAAATAATTTTTCAAACAATTATTTCCAGCTTATTTCACTTATAATTCACTGTATCACAATTCCAGTGGGTCAAAAGTGTACATACACTGAGTTGACTGTGCTTTTAAGAACCCCAGCCCAACCGCGAAGCACGGGGGTGGCAGCATCATGTTGTGGGGGTACTTTGCTGCCGGAGGGACTGGTGCACTTCACAAAATAGATGATTATGTAGAAAATGATGTAGATACATTGAAGCAACATCTCCTGACATCAGTCAGGAAGTTAAAGCTTGGTCGCAAATGGGTCTTCAAACGGACAATGACCCCAAGCATACTTCCAAAGTTGTGGCAAAATAGCTTAAGGACAACAAAGTCCAGGTATTGGAGTGGCCATCACAAAGCCCTGACCTCAATCCTATAGAACATTTGTGGGCAGAACTGAAAAAGCGTGTGCCAACAAGGAGGCCTACAAACCTGACTCAGTTACACCAGCTCTGTCCGGAGGAATGGGCCAAAATTCACCCAACTTATTGTGGAAAGCTTGTGTAAGGCTGCCCGAAACGTTTGACCCAAGTTAAACAATTTAAAGGCAATGCTACCTAATACTAATTGAGCGTATGTAAACTCCTGACCCACTGGGAATGTGATAAAATAAATATTAAATATTAAAATTAATTCTCTCTACTATTATTCTGACATTTCACATTCTTAAAATGAAGTGGTGATCCTAACTGACCTAAGACAGGGAATTTATACTAGGATTAAATGTCAGGATTTGAGAAACACTGAGTTTAAATGTATTTGGCTCAAGTGTATGTAAACTTCTGTCTTCAACTGTATGTATATATACACATCATATATATCATATATATCATATAGTATATACCCACAAAGAAACACTCACTGCTGTGCTGTGATAGCCTGGTTCACACATCTGTTTGTGCTGTCTTCTCAACTCCCACGTACATTCATTATTTCACACTGTGATTGACCAAAAAACAGAATTGTCAAGACAGCACAAAAATATATTCTATTCCATTTAGGGACACGTGTAGGTAGGAACACTGAGAGAAGTAGAATGAGTGTTGCTTGTTGTGATTTTAATTGGTCCTGTGATGCAATCTAGAGTGGAGGCAGGAAGGATAGTAAATGGCTATGTTCTAAGTGGTACACTATTCCCTTACACCCATAGATATCTGGTCTAAAATAGTGCACTACATTTGGAATGAGTTGCCATTTGTGACACAGCAGTGTGTATGGGAGGCAGGCTGATAATATATGTGGGTGAAATAAGTTGTGTTTCACTTCAGCGCTAGTTGTCTCTGAGGATATCAGTTCCCGGTCCCACAGGCTTATTCCACAGATAAGATCACTGTAATGTTTCACTTCACAGCACAGACACACACACTGACAGAGAGAGAACGGGCAACACATCTTAGTAGAGCAGCATAGAGCCAGTTAGTGGAGCAGCATAGAGACAGTTAGTGGAGCAGCATAGAGACAGTTAGTGGAGCAGCATAGAGACAGTTAGTGGAGCAGCATAGAGCCAGTTAGTGGAGCAGCATAGAGACTGTTAGTGGAGCAGCATAGAGACAGTCAGTGGAGCAGCATAGAGACAGTTAGTGGAGCAGCATAGAGCCAGTTAGTGGAGCAGCATAGAGACAGTTAGTGGAGCAGCATAGAGCCAGTTAGTGGAGCAGCATAGAGCCAGTTAGTGGAGCAGCATAGAGACAGTTAGTGGAGCAGCATAGAGACTGTTAGTGGAGCAGCATAGAGACAGTTAGTGGAGCAGCATAGAGACAGTTAGTGGAGCAGCATAGAGCCAGTTAGTGGAGCAGCATAGAGACAGTTAGTGGAGCAGCATAGAGACAGTTAGTGGAGCAGCATAGAGACTGTTAGTGGAGCAGCATAGAGACAGTTAGTGGAGCAGCATAGAGACAGTTAGTGGAGCAGCATAGAGACAGTTAGTGGAGCAGCATAGAGCCAGTTAGTGGAGCAGCATAGAGACAGTTAGTGGAGCAGCATAGAGCCAGTTAGTGGAGCAGCATAGAGCCAGTTAGTGGAGCAGCATAGAGACTGTTAGTGGAGCAGCATAGAGACAGTCAGTGGAGCAGCATAGAGACAGTTAGTGGAGCAGCATAGAGACAGTTAGTGGAGCAGCATAGAGACAGTTAGTGGAGCAGCATAAAGACAGTTAGTGGAGCAGCATAGAGACAGTTAGTGGAGCAGCATATAGACAGTTAGTGGAGCAGCATAGAGACAGTTAGTGGAGCAGCATAGAGACAGTTAGTGGAGCAGCATAGAGCCAGTTAGTGGAGCAGCATAGAGACAGTTAGTGGAGCAGCATAGAGACAGTTAGTGGAGCAGCATAGAGACAGTTAGTGGAGCAGCATAGAGACAGTTAGTGGAGCAGCATAGAGACAGTTAGTGGAGCAGCATAGAGCCAGTTAGTGGAGCAGCATAGAGCCAGTTAGTGGAGCAGCATAGAGACAGTTAGTGGAGCAGCATAGAGACAGTCAGTGGAGCAGCATAGAGACAGTTCGTGGAGCAGCATAGAGACAGTTAGTGGAGCAGCATAGAGACAGTTAGTGGAGCAGCATAGAGACAGTTAGTGGAGCAGCATAGAGACAGTTAGTGGAGCAGCATAGAGACAGTCAGTGGAGCAGCATAGAGCCAGTTAGTGGAGCAGCATAGAGCCAGTTAGTGGAGCAGCATAGAGACAGTTAGTGGAGCAGCATAGAGACAGTCAGTGGAGCAGCATAGAGACAGTTAGTGGAGCAGCATAGAGACAGTTAGTGGAGCAGCATAAAGACAGTTAGTGGAGCAGCATAGAGACAGTTAGTGGAGCAGCATAGAGACAGTTAGTGGAGCAGCATAGAGACAGTTAGTGGAGCAGCATAGAGACCGTTAGTGGAGCAGCATAGAGACAGTTAGTGGAGCAGCATAGAGACAGTTAGTGGAGCAGCATAGAGACAGTCAGTGGAGCAGCATAGAGCCAGTTAGTGGAGCAGCATAGAGACAGTTAGTGGAGCAGCATAGAGACAGTCAGCCAGTCAGTGGAGCAGCATAGAGCCAGTCAGTGGAGCAGCATAGAGCCAGTTAGTGGAGCAGCATAGAGACAGTTAGTGGAGCAGCATATAGCCAGTTAGTGGAGCAGCATAGAGCCAGTTAGTGGAGCAGCATAGAGCCAGTTAGTGGAGCAGCATAGAGACAGTTAGTGGAGCAGCATAGAGCCAGTTAGTGGAGCAGCATAGAGACAGTTAGTGGAGCAGCATAGAGCCAGTTAGTGGAGCAGCATAGAGCCAGTTAGTGGAGCAGCATATAGCCAGTTACTGGAGCAGCATAGAGCCAGTTAGTGGAGCAGCATAGAGCCAGTTAGTGGAGCAGCATAGAGCCAGTTAGTGGAGCAGCATAGAGCCAGTTAGTGGAGCAGCATAGAGCCAGTTATTGGAGCAGCATAGAGCCAGTTAGTGGAGCAGCATAGAGCCAGTTAGTGGAGCAGCATAGAGCCAGTTAGTGGAGCAGCATAGAGCCAGTCAGTGGAGCAGCATAGAGACAGTTAGTGGAGCAGCATAGAGACAGTCAGTGGAGCAGCATAGAGACAGTTAGTGGAGCAGCATAGAGACAGTCAGTGGAGCAGTGGAGCATAAAGACCAGTTAGTGGAGCAGCATAGAGACAGTTAGTGGAGCAGCATAGAGACAGTTAGTGGAGCAGCATAGAGACAGTCAGTGGAGCAGCATAGAGCCAGTTAGTGGAGCAGCATAGAGACAGTTAGTGGAGCAGCATAGAGACAGTCAGCCAGTCAGTGGAGCAGCATAGAGCCAGTCAGTGGGCAGCATAGAGCCAGTTAGTGGAGCAGCATAGAGCCAGTTAGTGGAGCAGCATAGAGCCAGTCCGTGGAGCAGCATAGAGCCAGTTAGTGGAGCAGCATAGAGCCAGTTAGTGGAGCAGCATAGAGCCAGTTAGTGGAGCAGCATAGAGCCAGTTAGTGGAGCAGCATAGAGCCAGTTAGTGGAGCAGCATAGAGACAGTTAGTGGAGCAGCATAGAGCCAGTTAGTGGAGCAGCATAGAGCCAGTTAGTGGAGCAGCATAGATACAGTTAGTGAAGCAGCATAGAGAAAGTTAGTGGAGCAGCATAGAGACAGTTAGTGGAGCAGCATAGAGACAGTTAGTGGAGCAGCATAGAGCCAGTTAGTGGAGCAGCATATAGCCAGTTACTGGAGCAGCATAGAGACAGTTAGTGGAGCAATCATAGAGACAGTTAGTGGAGCAGCATAGAGACAGTCAGTGGAGCAGCATAGAGACAGTTAGTGGAGCAGCATAGATACAGTTAGTGGAGCAGCATAGAGACAGTTAGTGGAGCAATCATAGAGACAGTTAGTGGAGCAGCATAGAGCCAGTCAGTGGAGCAGTAGAGCCAGTAGTGGAGCAGCATAGAGACAGTTAGTGGAGCAGCATAGAGCCAGTCAGTGGAGCAGCATAGAGCCAGTAATTGATAAATCAGTGGATTGCTAGTACAGTAATTGAGCCAGTTAGTGGAGCAGCAGTTATTGTAGCCAGTAATTGTAAATCATGTGGAGCAGCATAGAGCTAGTACGTTGTTTGTGGACGAGATTGTAAATCATGTTTGTAGTTATTGTAAGCTAGTAGAGTAATTGATAAATCATGTTTGTAGTTATTGTAAGCTAGTACAGTAATTGATAAATCATGTTTGTAGTTATTGTAGGCTAGTACAGTAATTGATAAATCATGTTTGTAGTTATTGTAAGCTAGTTATTGTAAATCATGTTTGCTATTGTAAGCTAGTACAGTAATTGATAAATCATGTTTGTAGTTATTGTAAGCTAGTACAGTAATTGATAAATCATGTTTGTAGTTATTGTAAGCTAGTACAGTAATTGATAAATCATGTTTGTAGTTATTGTAAGCTAGTACAGTAATTGATAAATCATGTTTGTAGTTATTGTAAGCTAGTACAGTAATTGATAAATCATGTTTGTAGTTATTGTAAGCTAGTAGAGTAATTGATAAATCATGTTTGTAGTTATTGTAAGCTAGTACAGTAATTGATAAATCATGTTTGTAGTTATTGTAAGCTAGTACAGTAATTGATAAATCATGTTTGTAGTTATTGTAGGTACTAGTAAATCAGTTTGTAATTGATAAATCATGTTTGTAGTTATTGTAAGCTAGTACAGTAATTGATAAATCATGTTTGTAGTTATTGTAAGCTAGTACAGTAATTGAGTTATAAATCATGTTTGTAGTTATTGTAAGCTAGTACAGTAATTGTAAATCATGTTTGTAGTTATTGTAAGCTAGTACAGTAATTGATAAATCATGTTTGTAGTTATTGTAAGCTAGTACAGTAATTGATAAATCATGTTTGTAGTTATTGTAAGCTAGTACAGTAATTGATAAATCATGTTTGTAGTTATTGTAATTGTAAATCATGTTTGTACAGTAGAGTAATTGTAAATCATGTTTGTAGTTATTGTAAGCTAGTACAGTACTTGTAAATTGTATTGTAGTTATTGTAAGTTAGTACAGTACTTTGTAAGTATTGCTCAACATGTTTTATCAGTCCTGACAGCTTCTTTTCTTTCTCAAGCCAAGCTGAACCCGTATAAAAACAACAAGCCTTCTGTATTCTCTGAAATGTCTGTAGCCATCACCCTCTCCCCAGGTCTGCCCTAACCCGTGCCCTCTGAGCTTGACCATCACTAAACTCAATAAGCACTGAGCACCAATATAGAACACTAAGCAGGTGGCAAGAGGCTAGGCTGAAAAGCCAGGGATAGACAGAGGAATGGAGGATAGGAGAGACAGAGGAATGGAGGATAGGAGAGACAGAGGAATGGAGGAGAGACAGAGGAATGGAGGATAGGAGAGACAGAGGAATGGAGGAGAGACAGAGGAATGGAGGAGAGACAGAGGAATGGAGGAGAGACAGAGGAATGGAGGATAGGAGAGACAGAGGAATTGGGAGGAGAGACAGAGGAATGGAGGATAGGAGAGACAGAGGAATGGAGGATAGGAGAGACAGAGGAATGGAGGATAGGAGAGACAGAGGAATGGAGGATAGGAGAGACAGAGGAATTGGGAGGAGAGACAGAGGAATGGAGGATAGGAGAGACAGAGGAATGGAGGATAGGAGAGACAGAGGAATGGAGGATAGGAGAGACAGAGGAATGGAGGATAGGAGAGACAGAGGAATGGGAGGAGAGACAGAGGAATGGAGGATAGGAGAGACAGAGGAATGGAGGATAGGAGAGACAGAGGAATGGAGGATAGGAGAGACAGAGGAATGGAGGATAGGAGAGACAGAGGAATGGAGGATAGGAGAGACAGAGGAATGGAGGAGAGACAGAGGAATGGAGGAGAGACAGAGGAATGGAGGATAGGATAGACAGAGGAATGGAGGAGAGACAGAGGAATGGAGGATAGGAGAGACAGAGGAATGGAGGAGAGACAGAGGAATGGAGGATAGGATAGACAGAGGAATGGAGGAGAGACAGAGGAATGGAGGATAGGATAGACAGAGGAATGGAGGAGAGACAGAGGAATGGAGGAGAGACAGAGGAATGGAGGATAGGAGAGACAGAGGAATGGAGGAGAGACAGAGGAATGGAGGATAGGAGAGACAGAGGAATGGAGGAGAGACAGAGGAATGGAGGAGAGACAGAGGAATGGAGGATAGGATAGACAGAGGAATGGAGGATAGGATAGACAGAGGAATGGAGGAGAGACAGAGGAATGGAGGAGAGACAGAGGAATGGAGAATAGGATAGACAGAGGAATGGAGGAGAGACAGAGGAATGGAGGAGAGACAGAGGAATGGAGGAGAGACAGAGGAATGGAGGAGAGACAGAGGAATGGAGGATAGACAGAGACAGAGGAATGGAGGAGAGACAGAGGAATGGAGGAGAGACAGAGGAATGGAGGATAGATTAGACAGAGGAATGGAGGAGAGACAGAGGAATGGAGGAGAGACAGAGGAATGGATAGGAGAGACAGAGGAGAGACAGGGAACGGAGGAGACAGATAGAAACGGAGGAGAGACAGAGGAACGGAGGAGAGACAGAGGAATGGAGGAGAGACAGAGGAATGGAGGAGAGACAGAGGAATGGAGGAGAGACAGAGGAATGGAGGAGAGACAGAGGAATGGGAGGAGAGACAGAGGAATGGAGGAGAGACAGAGGAATGGAGGAGAGACAGAGGAATGGAGGAGAGACAGAGGAATGGAGGAGAGACAGAGGAAACAGGAGAGACAGAAAATGGAGGAGAGACAGAGGAATGGAGGAGAGACAGAGGAACGGAGGAGAGACAGAGGAATGGAGGAGAGACAGAGGAAACGAGGAGACAGAGGAATGGAGGAGAGACAGAGACAGGGAAGGAGGAGAGACAGAGGAAACGGAGGAGAGACAGAGGAAACGGGAGGAGAGACAGAGGAATGGAGGAGAGACAGAGGAATGGAGGAGAGACAGAGGAACGGAGGAGAGACAGAGGAATGGAGGAGAGACAGAGGAATGGAGGAGAGACAGAGGAATGGAGGAGAGACAGAGGAATGGAGGAGAGACAGAGGAATGGAGGAGAGACAGAGGAATGGAGGAGAGACAGAGGAATGGAGGAGAGACAGAGGAATGGAGGAGAGACAGAGGAATGGAGGAGAGACAGAGGAATGGAGGAGAGACAGAGGAATGGAGGAGAGACAGAGGAGGCAGGAGGAGAGACAGAGGAACAGAGGAGAGACAGAGGAATGGAGGAGAGACAGAGGAATGGAGGAGAGACAGAGGAATGGAGGAGAGACAGAGGAATGAGGAGAGACAGAGGAATGGAGGAGAGACAGAGGAATGGAGGAGAGACAGAGGAATGGAGGAGAGACAGAGGAATGGGAGGAGAGACAGAGGAATGGGAGGAGAGACAGAGGAAACGGAGGAGAGACAGAGGAATGGAGGAGAGACAGAGGAATGGAGGAGAGACAGAGGAATGGAGGAGAGACAGAGAATGGAGGAGAGACAGAGGAATGGAGGAGAGACAGAGGAAACGGAGGAGAGACAGAGGAATGGAGGAGAGACAGAGGAATGGAGGAGAGACAGGAGGGAATGGAGGAGAGACAGAGGAATGGGAGGAGAGACAGAGAGGAACGGAGGAGAGACAGAGGAAACGGAGGAGAGACAGAGGAATGGAGGAGAGACAGAGGAATGGAGGAGAGACAGAGGAATGGGAGGAGAGACAGAGGAATGGAGGAGAGACAGAGGAATGGAGGAGAGACAGAGGAAACGGAGGAGAGACAGAGGAATGGAGGAGAGACAGAGGAATGGAGGAGAGACAGAGGAATGGAGGAGAGACAGAGGAGGAAGAGGAATGGAGGAGAGACAGAGGAATGGAGGAGAGACAGAGGAGAGACAGAGGAATGGAGGAGAGACAGAGGAGAGACAGACAGAATGGAACGAGAGATCAAGAATGGGAGGAGAGACAGATAATGGAGGAGAGACAGAGGAATGGAGGAGAGACAGAGGAATGGAGGAGAGACAGAGGAATGGAGGAGAGACAGAGGAATGGAGGAGAGACAGAGGATGGAGGAGAGACAGAGGAATGGAGAGAGACAGAGGAATGGAGGAGAGACAGAGGAATGGAGGAGAGACAGAGGAATGGAGGAGAGACAGAGGAATGGAGGAGAGACAGAGGAGAGACAGGGGAATGGAGGAGAGACAGAGGAATGGAGAGACAGAGGAATGGAGGAGAGACAGAGGAAACGGAGGAGAGACAGAGGAATGGAGGAGAGACAGAGGAATGGGGAGGAGAGACAGAGGAATGGAGGAGAGACAGAGGAACGGAGGAGAGACAGAGGAATGGAGGAGAGACAGAGGAATGGAGGAGAGACAGAGGAAAGGAGAGACAGAGGAATGGAGGAGAGACAGAGGAAACGGAGGAGAGACAGAGGAAACGGAGGAGAGACAGAGGGAATGGAGGAGAGACAGAGGAATGGAGGAGAGACAGAGGAATGGAGGAGAGACAGAGGAAACGGAGGAGAGACAGAGGAACGGAGGAGAGACAGAGGAATGGAGGAGAGACAGAGGAATGGAGGAGAGACAGAGGAATGGAGGAGAGACAGAGGAACGGAGGAGAGACAGAGGAATGGAGGAGAGACAGAGGAATGGAGGAGAGAGACAGAGGAATGGAGGAGAGACAGAGGAATGGAGGAGAGACAGAGGAATGGAGGAGAGACAGAGGAATGGAGGAGAGACAGAGGAATGGAGGAGAGACAGAGGAATGGAGGAGAGACAGAGGAATGGAGGAGAGACAGAGGAATGGAGGAGAGACAGAGGAATGGAGGAGAGACAGAGGAATGGAGGAGAGACAGAGGAATGGAGGAGAGACAGAGGAATGGAGGAGAGACAGAGGAATGGAGGAGAGACAGAGGAATGGAGGAGAGACAGAGGAATGGAGGAGAGACAGAGGAATGGAGGAGAGACAGAGGAATGGAGGAGAGACAGAGGAATGGAGGAGAGACAGAGGAATGGGAGGAGAGACAGAGGAATGGAGGAGAGACAGAGGAATGGAGGAGAGACAGAGGAATGGAGGAGAGACAGAGGAATGGAGGAGAGACAGAGGAATGGAGGAGAGACAGAGGAATGGAGGAGAGACAGAGGAATGGAGGAGAGACAGAGGAATGGAGGAGAGACAGAGGAATGGAGAGAGACAGAGGAATGGAGGAGAGACAGAGGAATGGAGGAGAGACAGAGGAATGGAGGAGAGACAGAGGAATGGAGGAGAGACAGAGGAATGGAGGAGAGACAGAGGAATGGAGGAGAGACAGAGGAATGGGAGGAGAGACAGAGGAATGGAGGAGAGACAGAGGAAGACAGGAACAGGGAATGGAGAGACAGAGGAATGGAGGAGAGACAGAGGAATGGAGGAGAGACAGAGGAATGGAGGAGAGACAGAGGAATGGAGGAGAGACAGAGGAATGGAGGAGAGACAGAGGAATGGAGGAGAGACAGAGGAATGGAGGAGAGACAGAGGAATGGAGGAGAGACAGAGGAATGGAGGAGAGACAGAGGAATGGAGGAGAGACAGAGGAATGGAGGAGAGACAGAGGAATGGAGGAGAGACAGAGGAATGGAGGAGAGACAGAGGAATGGAGGAGAGACAGAGGAATGGAGGAGAGACAGAGGAATGGAGGAGAGACAGAGGAATGGAGGAGAGACAGAGGAATGGAGGAGAGACAGAGGAATGGAGGAGAGACAGAGGAATGGAGGAGAGACAGAGGAATGGAGGAGGAGAGACAGAGGAATGGAGGAGAGACAGAGGAATGGAGGAGAGACAGAGGAATGGAGGAGAGACAGAGGAATGGAGGAGAGACAGAGGAATGGAGGAGAGACAGAGGAATGGAGGAGAGACAGAGGAATGGAGGAGAGACAGAGGAATGAGAGACATGGAGACAGAGAGACAGAGGAATGGAGGAGAGACAGAGGAATGGAGAGAGACAGAGGAATGGAGGAGAGACAGAGGAATGGAGGAGAGACAGAGGAATGGAGGAGAGACAGAGGAATGGAGGAGAGACAGAGGAATGGAGGAGAGACAGAGGAGAGACAGGGAATGGAGAGACAGAGGAATGGAGGAGAGACAGAGGAATGGAGGAGAGACAGAGGAATGGAGGAGAGACAGAGGAATGGAGGAGAGACAGAGGAATGGAGGAGAGACAGAGGAATGGAGGAGAGACAGAGGAGAGACAGAGGAATGGGAGGAGAGACAGAGGAATGGAGGAGAGACAGAGGAATGGAGGAGAGACAGAGGAATGGAGGAGAGACAGAGGAATGGAGGAGAGACAGAGGAATGGAGGAGAGACAGAGGAATGGAGGAGAGACAGAGGAATGGAGGAGAGACAGAGGAATGGAGGAGAGACAGAGGAATGGAGGAGAGACAGAGGAATGGAGGAGAGACAGAGGAATGGAGGAGAGACAGAGGAATGGAGGAGAGACAGAGGAATGGAGGAGAGACAGAGGAATGGAGGAGAGACAGAGGAATGGAGGAGAGACAGAGGAATGGAGGAGAGACAGAGGAATGGAGGAGAGACAGAGGAATGGAGGAGAGACAGAGGAATGGAGGAGAGACAGAGGAATGGAGGAGAGACAGAGGAATGGAGGAGAGACAGAGGAATGGAGGAGAGACAGAGGAATGGAGGAGAGACAGAGGAATGGAGGAGAGACAGAGGAATGGAGGAGAGACAGAGGAATGGAGGAGAGAC
Organism: Oncorhynchus keta; assembly: GCF_023373465.1. NCBI lineage: Eukaryota > Metazoa > Chordata > Actinopteri > Salmoniformes > Salmonidae > Oncorhynchus > Oncorhynchus keta. The sequence continues at coordinate 50,611 of NW_026278364.1, read as the reverse complement.
AGAGGAATGGAGGAGAGACAGAGGAATGGAGGAGAGACAGAGGAATGGAGGAGAGACAGAGGAATGGAGGAGAGACAGAGGAATGGAGGAGAGACAGAGGAATGGAGGAGAGACAGAGGAATGGAGGAGAGACAGAGGAATGGAGGAGAGACAGAGGAATGGAGGAGAGACAGAGGAATGGAGGAGAGACAGAGGAATGGAGGAGAGACAGAGGAATGGAGGAGAGACAGAGGAATGGAGGAGAGACAGAGGAATGGAGGAGAGACAGAGGAATGGAGGAGGAGAGACAGAGGAATGGAGGAGAGACAGAGGAATGGAGGAGAGACAGAGGAATGGAGGAGAGACAGAGGAATGGAGGAGAGACAGAGGAATGGAGGAGAGACAGAGGAATGGAGGAGAGACAGAGGAATGGAGGAGAGACAGAGGAATGGAGGAGAGACAGAGGAATGGAGGAGAGACAGAGGAATGGAGGAGAGACAGAGGAATGGAGGAGAGACAGAGGAATGGAGGAGAGACAGAGGAATGGAGGAGAGACAGAGGAATGGAGGAGAGACAGAGGAATGGAGGAGAGACAGAGGAATGGAGGAGAGACAGAGGAATGGAGGAGAGACAGAGGAATGGAGGAGAGACAGAGGAATGGAGGAGAGACAGAGGAATGGAGGAGAGACAGAGGAATGGAGGAGAGACAGAGGAATGGAGGAGAGACAGAGGAATGGAGGAGAGACAGAGGAATGGAGGAGAGACAGAGGAATGGAGGAGAGACAGAGGAATGGAGGAGAGACAGAGGAATGGAGGAGACAGAGAGAGAGACAGAGGAATGGAGGAGAGACAGAGGAATGGAGGAGAGACAGAGGAATGGAGGAGAGACAGAGGAATGGAGGAGAGACAGAGGAATGGAGGAGAGACAGAGGAATGGAGGAGAGACAGAGGAATGGAGGAGAGACAGAGGAATGGAGGAGAGACAGAGGAATGGAGGAGAGACAGAGGAATGGAGGAGAGACAGAGGAATGGAGGAGAGACAGAGGAATGGAGGAGAGACAGAGGAATGGAGGAGAGACAGAGGAATGGAGGAGAGACAGAGGAATGGAGGAGAGACAGAGGAATGGAGGAGAGACAGAGGAATGGAGGAGAGACAGAGGAATGGAGGAGAGACAGAGGAATGGAGGAGAGACAGAGGAATGGAGGAGAGACAGAGGAATGGAGGAGAGACAGAGGAATGGAGGAGAGACAGAGGAATGGAGGAGAGACAGAGGAATGGAGGAGAGACAGAGGAATGGAGGAGACAGAGACAGAGGAATGGAGGAGAGACAGAGGAATGGAGGAGAGACAGAGGAATGGAGGAGAGACAGAGGAATGGAGGAGAGACAGAGGAATGGAGGAGAGACAGAGGAATGGAGGAGAGACAGAGGAATGGAGGAGAGACAGAGGAATGGAGGAGAGACAGAGGAATGGAGGAGAGACAGAGGAATGGAGGAGAGACAGAGGAATGGAGGAGAGACAGAGGAATGGAGGAGAGACAGAGGAATGGAGGAGAGACAGAGGAATGGAGGAGAGACAGAGGAATGGAGGAGAGACAGAGGAGAGACAGAGGAATGGAGGAGAGACAGTGGAATGGAGGAGAGACAGAGGAATGGAGGAGAGACAGAGGAATGGAGGAGAGACAGAGGAATGGAGGAGAGACAGAGGAATGGAGGAGAGACAGAGGAATGGAGGAGAGAGAGAGGAATGGAGGAGAGACAGAGGAATGGAGGAGAGACAGAGGAATGGAGGAGAGACAGAGGAATGGAGGAGAGACAGAGGAATGGAGGAGAGACAGAGGAATGGAGGAGAGACAGAGGAATGGAGGAGAGACAGAGGAATGGAGGAGAGACAGAGGAAACGGAGGAGAGACAGAGGAATGGAGGAGAGACAGAGGAATGGAGGAGAGACAGAGGAATGGAGGAGAGACAGAGGAATGGAGGAGAGACAGAGGAATGGAGGAGAGACAGAGGAATGGAGGAGAGACAGAGGAATGGAGGAGAGACAGAGGAATGGAGGAGAGACAGAGGAATGGAGGAGAGACAGAGGAATGGAGGAGAGACAGAGGAATGGAGGAGACAGAGGAACAGGAGGAGAGACAGAGGAATGGAGGAGAGACAGAGGAGGAGGAGAGACAGAGGAATGGAGGAGAGACAGAGGAATGGAGGAGAGACAGAGGAATGGAGGAGAGACAGAGGAATGGAGGAGAGACAGAGGAATGGAGGAGAGACAGAGGAATGGAGGAGAGACAGAGGAATGGAGGAGAGACAGAGGAATGGAGGAGAGACAGAGGAATGGAGGAGAGACAGAGGAATGGAGGAGAGACAGAGGAATGGAGGAGAGACAGAGGAATGGAGGAGAGACAGAGGAATGGAGGAGAGACAGAGGAATGGAGGAGAGACAGAGGAATGGAGGAGAGACAGAGGAATGGAGGAGAGACAGAGGAATGGAGGAGAGACAGAGGAATGGAGGAGAGACAGAGGAATGGAGGAGAGACAGAGGAAATGGAGGAGAGAGGAATGGAGGAGAGACAGAGGAATGGAGGAGAGACAGAGGAATGGAGGAGAGACAGAGGAATGGAGGAGAGACAGAGGAATGGAGGAGAGACAGAGGAATGGAGGAGAGACAGAGGAATGGAGGAGAGACAGAGGAATGGAGGAGAGACAGAGGAATGGAGGAGAGACAGAGGAATGGAGGAGAGACAGAGGAATGGAGGAGAGACAGAGGAATGGAGGAGAGACAGAGGAATGGAGGAGAGACAGAGGAATGGAGGAGAGACAGAGGAATGGAGGAGAGACAGAGGAATGGAGGAGAGACAGAGGAATGGAGGAGAGACAGAGGAATGGAGGAGAGACAGAGGAATGGAGGAGAGACAGAGGAATGGAGGAGAGACAGAGGAATGGAGGAGAAAGGGAGGGATCAAATCAAGGGAGAGTGTTATTGGTCAGCTACATGTCATGTACCCTATAGATAACCCTGTCTGGGTGTTATTGGTCAGCTACATGTCATGTAGCCTATAGATAACCCTGTCTGGGTGATATTGGTCAGCTACATGTCATGTACCCTATAGATAACCCTGTCTGGGTGTTATTGGTCAGCTACATGTCATGTACCCTATAGATAACCCTGTCTGGGTGTTATTGGTCAGCTACATGTCATGTACCCTATAGATAACCCTGTCTGGGTGTTATTGGTCAGCTACATGTCATGTACCCTATAGATAACCCTGTCTGGGTGTTATTGGTCAGCTACATGTCATGTACCCTGAGATAACCCTGTCTGGGTGTTATTGGTCAGCTACATGTCATGTACCTGGAGATAACCCTGTCTGGGTGTTATTGGTCAGCTACATGTCATGTACCCTATAGATAACCCTGTCTGGGTGTTATTGGTCAGCTACATGTGATGTAACCTATAGATAACCCTGTCTGGGTGTTATTGGTCAGCTACATGTCATGTACCCTATAGATAACCCTGTCTGGGTGTTATTGGTCAGCTACATGTCATGTACCCTATAGATAACCCTGTCTGGGTGTTATTGGTCAGCTACATGTCATGTACCCTATAGAGAACCCTGTCTGGGTGTTATTGGTCAGCTACATGTCATGTAACCTATAGATAACCCTGTCTGGGTGTTATTGGTCAGCTACATGTCATGTACCCTATAGATAACCCTGTCTGGGTGTTATTGGTCAGCTACATGTCATGTACCCTATAGATAACCCTGTCTGGGTGTTATTGGTCAGCTACATGTCATGTACCCTATAGATAACCCTGTCTGGGTGTTATTGGTCAGCTCCATGTCATGTACCCTATAGATAACCCTGTCTGGTTTATTGGTCAGCTACATGTCATTACCCTATAGATAACCCTGTCTGGGTGTTATTGGTCAGCTCCATGTCATGTACCCTATAGATAACCCTGTCTGGGTGTTATTGGTCAGCTACATGTCATGTAACCTATAGATAACCCTGTCTGGGTGTTATTGGTCAGCTACATGTCATGTACCCTATAGATAACCCTGTCTGGGTGTTATTGGTCAGCTCCATGTCATGTACCCTATAGATAACCCTGTCTGGGTGTTATTGGTCAGCTACATGTCATGTACCCTATAGATAACCCTGTCTGGGTGTTATTGGTCAGCTACATGTCATGTACCCTATAGATAACCCTGTCTGGGTGTTATTGGTCAGCTCCATGTCATGTACCCTATAGATAACCCTGTCTGGGTGTTATTGGTCAGCTACATGTCATGTACCCTATAGATAACCCTGTCTGGGTGTTATTGGTCAGCTACATGTCATGTACCCTATAGAGAACCCTGTCTGGGTGTTATTGGTCAGCTCCATGTCATGTACCCTATAGATAACCCTGTCTGGGTGTTATTGGTCAGCTACATGTCATGTACCCTATAGATAACCCTGTCTGGGTGTTATTGGTCAGCTACATGTCATGTACCCTATAGAGAACCCTGTCTGGGTGTTATTGGTCAGCTCCATGTCATGTACCCTATAGATAACCCTGTCTGGTCAGCTACATGTGATGTACCCTATAGATAACCCTGTCTGGGTGTTATTGATTTGTCACGTGCCACCGAATACAACCTTACAGTGAAATACTCACAGGCTCTAACCAACAGTGCACTTTTTAAGTAACAAATACGGTATTAGGTGAACAGTAAATAAATAAAAACAACAGTAAAAAGACAGGCTATATACAGTAGAGAGGCTATATACAGTAGAGAGGCTATATACAGTAGAGAGGTTATATACAGTAGAGAGGCTATATACAGTAGAGAGGCTATATACAGTAGAGAGGCTATATACAGTAGAGGCTTTATATAGTAGAGCCCAGCTGATTTACAGTAGAGGGTCCAGGTTTTGAGAGGCTTATACAGAGACAGGCTGCTATACTGGATTTGGGTAGAGAGGCTAGAATAGTAGAGAGGCTATATACAGTAGAGAGAATACAGTAGAGAGGCTATATACAGTAGAGAGGCTATATAGCAGTAGAGAGGCATGGCCAGCCGAGAGGCTAAGTGCTTATTGAAGTTTTCGATAAGAGGATATTATCGGTGGAGGCTATATATAGTAGCCTCAGTGCAGAGGCATACAGGGAGAGGCTCTATGTTCAGTAGATGGACTTATACAGTAGAGAGGCTTTAGTTGGAGTAGAGAGGCTATAAGAAGCTGGCCTTAGTACAGTAGAGGCTTTATATAGAGAGGCTATATACAGTAGAGAGGCTTATATTAGTGAGAGGCTATATACAGTAGAGGCTATATATAGAGAGAGGCATATACAGTGGAGGGCTATATACAGCTAGAGAGGCTATATACAGGAGGCTTTTGTACAGGTCGAGGCAGTCAGGTAGGAGGCTATATACAGTAGAGGCTGTATATAGTTCTTGGTTCTGCATATTTTGACAGTAGAGAGGCTTATCCAAGAATGGTATAGGAAGTTAGGCTTTATATAGTAGAGAGGCATCCTCAGTAGATGAGGCTATATACAGTAGAGAGGCCAGGTACGATTAGAGGCAAGATGAGTAAATAAATAAAAACAACAGTAGAAATACAGTGAGAGGCTTTAACAGTAGAGAGGCTTATACAGTAGAGAGGCTTATATAGTAGAGAGGCTATATACAGTAGAGAGGCTATATACAGTAGAGAGGCTATATACAGTAGAGGGGCTATATACAGTAGAGAGGCTACATACAGTAGAGAGGCTATATACAGTAGAGAGGCTATATACAGTAGAGAGGCTATATACAGTAGAGAGGCTATATACAGTAGAGAGGTTATATACAGTAGAGAGGCTATATACAGTAGAGAGGCTATATACAGTAGAGAGGCTATATACAGTAGAGGGGCTATATACAGTAGAGAGGCTATATACAGTAGAGAGGCTATATACAGTAGAGAGGCTATATACAGTAGAGAGGCTATATACAGTAGAGAGGCTTTATATAGTAGAAAGGCTATATACAGTAGAGAGGCTATATACAGTACAAAGGCTTTATATAGTAGAGAGGCTTTATATAGTAGAAAGGCTATATACAGTAGAGAGGCTATATACAGTAGTAGGTAGTAGGTACATGAATGTATAGTTAAAGTGACTATGGATGTATGATAAACAGAGAGTAGCAACAGCGTACAAGAGGGGTTGGAGGGGGGACACAATGCAAATAGTCCAGGTAGCCCATTGATGACCTGGAGTCTTATGGCTTGGGGGTAAAAACTGTGGAGAGGCCTTTTGGTCCTAGACTTGGCGCTCTGGTACCGCTTGCCATGCGGTAATAGAGAGAACGGCCTTCCTCTGACACTGCCTGGTGTAGAGGTTCTGGATGGCAGGAAGCTTGGCCCCAGTGATGTACTGGGCCGTACGCACTACCCTCTGTAGTGCCTTGCAGTCGGAGGCCGAGCAGTTGTTGCAGCTGTAGAAGCTTTTGAGGATCTGAGGACCCATGCCACATCTTTTTAGTTTCCTGAGTGGGAATAGGCTTTGTCGTGCCCTCTTCACAACTGTCTTGGTGTGTTTGGACCATTCTAGTTTGTTGGTGATGTGGAACTTGAAGCTGTCCACCTGCTCCACTGCAGCCCCGTCGATGACAATGGGGGCGTGCTCTGCCCTCCTTTTCCTGTAGTCCACAATCATCTTCTTTGTCTTGATCACATTGAGGGAGAGGTTGTTAATTCTGGCACCACCCGGCCAGGTCTCTGATCTCCTCCCTATAGGCTGTCTCGTCGTTGCCGGTGATCAGGCCTACCACTTTTGTGTCCTCTGCAAACTTAATGATGGCGTTGGTGTCGTGCCTGCCAACGCAGTGGTGGGTGAACAGGGAGTACAGGAGGGGGCTGAGCACGCACCCTGAGGGTGTTGAGGATCAGTGTTGCAGATGTGTTGCTACCTACCCTCACCACCTGGAGGTGGCCCGTCAGTTACAGAGGGAGGTGTTTAGTCCCAGGGTCCTTAGCTTAGTGATGATCTTTGAGGGCACTATGGTGTTGAACGCTGAGCTGTAGTCAATGAATAGCATTCTCACATCGGTGTTCCTTTTGTCCAGATGGGAAAGGGCAGTGTGGAGTGCAATGCATCATCTGTGGATCTGTTTGGGCGGAATGCAAATTGGAGTGGGTCTAGGGTTTCTGGGATAATGGTGTTGATGTGAGCCATTACCAGCCTTTCAAAGCAGACTTGAGTGCTACGGGTCTGTAGTCATTTAGGCAGGTTAACGTAGTGTTCTTGGGCACAGGGACTATGATGATCTGCTTGGAGAGAAAAATAGAGGGAGGGAGGGAGAGAGAGAGAGAGAGAGCGAGAGAGAGGGAGAGGGGGAGAGAGAGAGAGAGAGGGAGAGAGAGAGAGAGGAGAGAGAGAGAGAGAGAGAGAGAGAGAGAGAGAGAGAGAGAGAGAGGGAGAGAGAGAGAGAGATTAGAGAGAGAGAGAGAGAGAGAGAGAGAGAGAGAGAGAGAGAGAGAGAGAGAGAGAGAGAGAGAGAGAGAGAGAGTGGGCTTTGGAGAGAGAGAGGAGAGAAGAAGGACCATAGTCTTCTCTCCTGTGAGGGAGAGACTCTCAGTGAGTAGAGAGAGAGGGGGAGAGAGAGAGAGGGGGGAGAATCTGGAGAGAGAGAGAGAACGGAGAGGGAGAGGGAGGGGGAGAGGAGAGGAGAGAGAGAGAGAGAGAGAGAGGGGGCAGAGGGAGAGGGAGAGAGAGAGAGTGGAGAGGGAGAGAGGGAGAAGAACAGGGGGAGAGAAGAGAGAGAGAGAGTCTTCTCCTGAGAGAGTCTCTCAGTGAGTAAGAGAGAGGAGAGGAGAGGAGAATTCAGATGGGAGAGTTTAGAGGGAGCGGACCAATATAAAGAGGGAGTATGTATCAGAGAGGGGTACAGCATCCGATGCAGAGATCACTCTGGATTTGGGAGAGGGAAGAGGGAGGGGAGAGGGTACAGTTACCGTGTGGGGTACAGCATCCGATGCAGAGATCAGAGAGGATTTGGGAAAAGGAGAGAGAGAGAGAGAGAGAGAGAGAGAGAGAGAGAGAGAGAGAGAGAGAAAACGAAAACGTGGGCTTTGGCTTAACTTTACCATAGTCTTCTCTCCTGTGACAGTCTCTCAGTGGTAAAATACAGTAAATAATTCAATGGTTAGTTTAAGGCCCGGACCAATATAAAGTAGTATGTGGGGTACAGCATCCGATGCAGAGATCACTCTGGATTTGGGAAAAGGGTACAGTTATCGTGTGTGGTACAGCATCCGATGCAGAGATCACTCTGGATTTGGGAAAAGGGTACAGTTATCGTGTGTGGTACAGCATCCGATGCAGAGATCACTCTGGATGTGGGAAAAGGGTACAGTTATCGTGTGGGATTGTAGAAGTGATGCTGTAAATACATTGACTGGTGAAGCGCTGCGTTTGTTCAGGGAATCTCCTGGAAGATGACCTTTTGAAAGAACGTACAGTCTGAAGAAAAAGTAGATTTTTCTGGGCTAAACAGACTGTTGGACACTTTCCGTCAATCTGACCAATATCTATTACTGAGTAGATTAGATCATATCTGGGCTCCCGAGTGGCGCAGCGGTCTAAGGCACTGGATCTCAGTGCAAGAGACATCACTGCAGTCCCTGGTTCGAATCCAAGTGCTGCCGCATGGAAATGTGTTAAAAAATCAATTAGCGAGTTGGAACATACTGTCTTCCAGACAAGCAAAGGTAACTATGGAGACAGGGTTATAATGAATAAAGGTAACTATGGAGACAGGGTTATAATGAATAAAGGTAACTATGGAGACAGGGTTATAATGAATAAAGGTAACTGGAGACAGGGTTATAATGAATAAAGGTAACTATGGAGACAGGGTTATAATGAATAAAGTTAACTATGGAGACAGGGTTATAATGAATAAAGGTAACTGGAGACAGGGTTATAATGAATAAAGGTAACTATGGAGACAGGGTTATAAAGGTAACTATGTAGACAGGGTTATAATGAATAAAGATAACAATGTAGACAGGGTTATAAAGGTAACTATGGAGACAGGATTATGAAGGTAACTATGTAGACAGGGTTATAAAGGTAACTATGTAGACAGGGTTATAATGAATAAAGGTAACTATGTAGACAGGGTTATAAAGGTAACTATGGAGACAGGGTTATAATGAATAAAGGTAACTATGGAGACAGGGTTATAATGAATAAAGGTAACTATGGAGACAGGGTTATAATGAATAAAGGTAACTATGGAGACAGGGTTATAATGAATAAAGGTAACTATGGAGACAGGGTTATAATGAATAAAGGTAACTATGGAGACAGGGTTATAATGAATAAAGGTAACTATGGAGACAGGGTTATAATGAATAAAGTTACCTATGGAGACAGGGTTATAATGAATAAAGGTAACTGGAGACAGGGTTATAATGAATAAAGGTAACTATGGAGACAGGGTTATAAAGGTAACTATGTAGACAGGGTTATAATGAATAAAGATAACAATGTAGACAGGGTTATAAAGGTAACTATGGAGACAGGATTATGAAGGTAACTATGTAGACAGGGTTATAAAGGTAACTATGTAGACAGGGTTATAATGAATAAAGGTAACTATGTAGACAGGGTTATAAAGGTAACTATGGAGACAGGGTTATAAAGGTAACTATGTAGACAGGGTTATAATGAATAAAGGTAACTATGTAGACAGGGTTATAAAGGTAACTATGGAGACAGGGTTATAATGAATAAAGGTAACTATGGAGACAGGGTTATAATGAATAAAGGTAACTATGGAGACAGGGTTATAAAGGTAACTATGGAGACAGGGTTATAAAGGTGACTATGGAGCCAGGGTTATAATGAATAAAGGTAACTATGGAGACAGGGTTATAATTATAAAGGTAACTATGGAGACAGGGTTATAATGAATAAAGGTAACTCTGAAGACAGGGTTATAATGAATAAAGGTAACTATGGAGACAGGGTTATAAAGGTAACTATGGAGACAGGGTTATAATGAATAAAGGTATCTATGGAGACAGGGTTATAATGAATAAAGGTAACTATGTAGACAGGGTATTAATTAATAAAGGTAACTATGTGGACAGTTGGGATGAATAAATTGAGCCCTCAGGCATGGTTGTGGGGTTCATTTGATTCAGCATACTGTCTTTTTATTTGAGGCTAGTAAAGAACAAACTGGACCTCCATAACAATGAGGAAGGTATAATGCCAGGGGTATGGTTTAGCCAATATACTGCTGTCCATATAGACATGCAGGCACACACCCACTGGGCGATGAAACACACTACTTAGCCTGAAGTGTCCCCACTTAGAGATATAACTCACTACTCACCCTGAAGTGTCCCCACTGGGGAATGAAACTCACTACTCAGCCTGAAGTGTCCCCACTTAGAGATATAACTCACTACTCAGCCTGAAGTGTCCCCACTTAGAGATATAACTCACTACTCAGCCTGAAGTGTCCCCACTTAGAGATATAACTCACTACTCAGCCTGAAGTGTCCCCACTTAGAGATATAACTCACTACTCACCCTGAAGTGTCCCCACTTAGAGATATAACTCACTACTCAGCCTGAAGTGTCCCCACTTAGAGATATAACTCACTACTCAGCCTGAAGTGTCCCCACTTAGAGATATAACTCACTACTCAGCCTGAAGTGTCCCCACTTAGAGATATAACTCACTACTCAGCCTGAAGTGTCCCCACTTAGAGATATAACTCACTACTCAGCCTGAAGTGTCCCCACTTAGAGATATAACTCACTACTCAGCCTGAAGTGTCCCCACTGGGGAATGAAACTCACTACTCAGCCTGAAGTGTCCCCACTGAGGGGGTGAAACTCACTACTCAGCCTGAAGTGTCCCCACTGAGGGGGTGAAACTCACTACTCAGCCTGAAGTGTCCCCACTGAGGGGGTGAAACTCACTACTCAGCCTGAAGTGTCCCCACTTAGAGATATAACTCACTACTCAGCCTGAAGTGTCCCCACTTAGAGATATAACTCACTACTCACCCTGAAGTGTCCCCACTTGGGGATGAAACTCACTACTCAGCCTGAAGTGTCCCCACTTGGGAATGAAATTCACTACTCCGCTTGAAGTGTCCCCACTGAGGGGGTGAAACTCACTACTCAGCCTGAAGTGTCCCCACTTGGGGATGAAACTCACGACTCAGCCTGAAGTGTCCCCACTGAGGGGGTGAAACTCACTACTCACCCTGAAGTGTCCCCACTTGGGGATGAAATTCACTACTCCGCTTGAAGTGTCCCCACTGAGGGGGTGAAACTCACTACTCAGCCTGAAGTGTCCCCACTTGGGGATGAAACTCACGACTCAGCCTGAAGTGTCCCCACTTGGGGATGAAACTCACGACTCAGCCTGAAGTGTCCCCACTGAGGGGGTGAAACTCACTACTCACCCTGAAGTGTCCCCACTGAGGGGGTGAAACTCACTACTCAGCCTGAAGTGTCCCCACTGAGGGGGTGAAACTCACTACTCAGCCTGAAGTGTCCCCACTTAGAGATATAACTCACTACTCAGCCTGAAGTGTCCCCACTGGGGAATGAAACTCACTACTCAGCCTGAAGTGTCCCCACTTGGGGGTTTAAGTCACTACTCACCCTGAAGTGTCCCCACTGAGGGGGTGAAACTCACTACTCAGCCTGAAGTGTCCCCACTTGGGGGTTTAAGTCACTACTCACCCTGAAGTGTCCCCACTGAGGGGGTGAAACTCACTACTCCGCTTGAAGTGTCCCCACTTGGGGATGAAACTCACTACTCCGCTTGAAGTGTCCCCACTTGGGGGTTTAAGTCACTACTCACCCTGAAGTGTCCCCACTAGGGGATGAAACTCACTACTCAGCTTGAAGTGCCCCCACTGAGGGGGGAAACTCACGACTCAGCCTGAAGTGTCCCCACTGAGGGGGGAAACTCACGACTCAGCCTGAAGTGCCCCCACTGAGGGGGGAAACTCACGACTCAGCCTGAAGTGTCCCCACTTGGGGATGAAATTCACGACTCAGCCTGAAGTGTCCCCACTTGGGGATGAAATTCACGACTCAGCCTGAAGTGTCCCCACTTGGGGAATGAAACTCACTACTCAGCCTGAAGTGTCCCCACTTGGGGATGAAACTCACTACTCAGCCTGAAGTGTCCCCACTTGGGGATGAAATTCACGACTCAGCCTGAAGTGTCCCCACTTGGGGATGAAACTCACTGCTCAACCTGCTTGCTAACTGCTTTCTAACTATACACTGTACTGCATGATTGTAGCGTGTTTACTAACATTTTATTTCTAGTAGCTACACTGCAGGTCAATAGTTGAGAATGTTGTTCTGAAACTTTTGACCGGTAGTGTATGTTGACTTGACGTTAGCTAATATGGTGCCAAAAATCTAAGCAGTGGGTAGCTGTTAGCGGTTATGATATGAAGGTTTGGCTTATTAAGGTTGTTATGCTTGGTCCGAGGCAGCTGATGTGTCGTGCACTGAAGTCCACAAGCGAAGGGAAAAGGTGAGAGGAGGAGAGCGCGACGATGCGAGAAGGAATTATCCAACAATAAAAGGGATCATGTTGTTTGTATGTGGCTGCTATGGAAGTGAACTGTGTTTGCGTGTGATCAGGGGTGTATTCATTCCGCCCATTCTGTTGAAAACCGATTCTTAAAAGGTTCTTAAACGGTTCTATTCTTAAACGGTTCTATTCTTAAACCGATTCTTAAACGGTTCTTAAACGGTTCTATTCTTAAAACCGATTCTTAAACGGTTCTATTCTTAAACCGATTCTTAAACGGTTCTATTCTTTAAACGGTTCTTAAACGGTTCTATTCTTAAACCGATTCTTAAACGGTTCTATTCTTAAACCGATTCTTAAACGGTTCTTAAACGGTTCTTAAACGGTTCTATTCTTAAACCGATTCTTAAACGGTTCTTAAACGGTTATATTCTTAAACCGATTCTTAAACGGTTCTTAAACGGTTCTATTCTTAAACCGGTTCTTAAACGGTTCTATTCTTAAACCGATTCTTAAACGGTTCTATTCTTAAACCGGTTCTTAAACGGTTCTATTCTTAAACCGGTTCTTAAACGGTTCTATTCTTAAACCGGTTCTTAAACGGTTCTATTCTTAAACCGATTCTTAAACGGTTCTTAAACGGTTCTATTCTTAAACCGATTCTTAAACGGTTCTTAAATGGTTCTATTCTTAAACCGATTCTTAAACGGTTCTTAAACGGTTCTATTCTTAAACCGGTTCTTAAACGGTTCTATTCTTAAACCGATTCTTAAACGGTTCTATTCTTAAACCGGTTCTTAAACGGTTCTATTCTTAAACCGGTTCTTAAACGGTTCTATTTTTAAACCGATTCTTAAACGGTTCTATTTTTAAACCGATTCTTAAACGGTTCTATTCTTAAACCGATTCTTAAACGGTTCTATTCTTAAACCGGTTCTTAAACGGTTCTATTTTTAAACCGATTCTTAAACGGTTCTTAAACGGTTCTATTCTTAAACCGGTTCTTAAACGGTTCTATTCTTAAACGGTTCTTAAACGGTTCTATTCTTAAACGGTTCTTAAACGGTTCTATTCTTAAACGGTTCTTAAACGGTTCTATTCTTAAACCGATTCTTAAACGGTTCTTAAACGGTTCTATTCTTAAACGGTTCTTAAACGGTTCTATTCTTAAACCGGTTCTTAAATGGTTCTATTCTTAAACCGGTTCTTAAACGGTTCTATTCTTAAACGGTTCTTAAACGGTTCTATTCTTAAAACCGATTCTTAAACGGTTCTTAAACGGTTCTATTCTTAAACCGATTCTTAAACGGTTCTATTCTTTAAACGGTTCTTAAACGGTTCTATTCTTAAACCGATTCTTAAACGGTTCTTAAACGGTTCTATTCTTAAACCGATTCTTAAACGGTTCTTAAACGGTTCTATTCTTAAACCGATTCTTAAACCGATTCTTAAACGGTTCTTAAATGGTTCTTAAACGGTTCTATTCTTAAACCGATTCTTAAACGGTTCTTAAACGGTTCTATTCTTAAACCGATTCTTAAACGGTTCTATTCTTAAACCGATTCTTAAACGGTTCTATTCTTAAACCGGTTCTTAAATGGTTCTATTCTTAAAACCGATTCTTAAACGGTTCTTAAACGGTTCTATTCTTAAACCGGTTCTTAAACCGGTTCTTAAACGGTTCTATTCTTAAACCGGTTCTTAAACGGTTCTATTCTTAAACCGGTTCTTAAACCGATTCTTAAACGGTTCTATTCTTAAACCGGTTCTTAAACGGTTCTATTCTTAAACCGGTTCTTAAACCGGTTCTTAAACGGTTCTATTCTTAAACCGGTTCTTAAACGGTTCTATTCTTAAACCGATTCTTAAACCGATTCTTAAACGGTTCTATTCTTAAACCGGTTCTTAAACGGTTCTATTCTTAAACCGATTCTGAAAAGGAATGAAGCAGGGATAAACATACCTGAATTTGTCCAATAGAAACTAGTTTTTCAATTGTTGAATTAATGATTTACACCCTAGATCAGCTAGATGCAGGCAAGATTGTGCAAGGTGTGATAGCAGGATTACACGATTATGTTATATTTGTTTTATGAAATAGAGTAAGCTTCCTAGGACTCTCTCTCTCTCTCCCTTTCTGAGTTAACTGAGAGGAGTCTTTTTGAAGCTTGGGCTGGAAAGTGTTAAAGAGATGGTTACCACTCCAGCTTCCTGCAGTTAGTCTGGACGCATGGTTCAAGGGAAATGGGTTTTGCTAGAGATAGCTTGAGCTGACAATGGCTTGGTGATAAAAACCTAAAGTTTGGCATTTCCTAGACAAGATGTGGTGTGTGTGTGTGACCCGAGATAGAGATAGTCTGGATGAGTTTAGAACAACGCCTCGTTGTCTCGTCCTCCTGGCATCTGGGAAACTAAGCCAGGTTGGTGGTAAAACATAATCCTGAGTAGATAACCATGGTGGCTTATGGGAGTTGGAACAAGTCTGACTTAACGTTTTTTAAAGTCCTATATTTTATCATTATCAGTTAGGCTCTCTCAGTCAGGACTGTTGGGTCGATGGTTTTTTCAATAATTCATTGATATTGAATAAAGATGATTGTTTGAAGAAATGACAAAGTCTCTCTCTCTCTCTCTCTTGAATAGGACATTACCCCACAAAGGCAGTGTTGAAAATGCCAGTCTGTCACCTTGATTACTCAAATTGGTTTCTCGACCTGTGCACCTACAGCTGAAGTCGGAAAGTTTTACATACAACTTAGCCAAATACTCTACATTTAAACTCAGTTTTTCACAATTCCTGACATTTAATCTGAGTAGAAAGTCCCTGTTTTAGGTAAATTAAGGTCACCACTTTATTTTAAGAATGTGAAATGTCAGAATAATTATAGAGAGAATGATTCATTTCAGCTTTTATTTCTTTCATCACATTCCCAGTGGGTCAGAAGTTTACATACACTCAATTAGTATTTGTTAGCAGTGCCTTTACATTGTTTAACTTGGGTCAGACGTTTCGGTTAGCCTTCCACAAGCTTCCCACAATAAGGTCCTGACAGAGCTGGTGTAACTGAGTCAGGTTTGTAGGCCTCCTTGCTCCCACACGCTTTTTCAGTTCTGCCCACAACTTTTCTATTGGATTGAGGTCAGGGCTTTGTGATGACCACTCCAATACCTGGACTTTGTTGTCCTTACTCTATTTTGCCACAACTTTGTAAGTATGCTTGGGGTCATTGCCCATTTGCAAGACCCATTTGTGACCAAGCTTTAACTTTCTGACTGATATCTTGAGATGTTGCTTCAATATATCCACATAAATGTCCATCCTCATGATGCCATCTATTTTGTGAAGTGCACAGGTCCCTCCTGCAGCAAAGCACCCCCATGACATGATGCTGCCACCCCTGTGGTTCGCGTTTGGGATGGTGTTCTTCGGCTTGCAAGCAAGCCTCCCTCTTTTTCCTCCAAACATAACGATGGTCATTATGGCCAAACAGTTCTATTTTTGTTTCATCAGACCAGAGGACATTTCTTCAAAAAGTACAATCAATGTCCTCATGTGCAGTTGCAAACCATAGTCTGTCTTTTTTATAGCAGTTTTGGAGCAGTAGATTCTTCCTTGCTGAGCAGCCTTTCAGGTTATGTTGATATAGGACTCGTTTTACTGTGGATATAGATACTTTTGTACCCGTTTCCTCCATCATCTTCACAAGGTCCTTTGCTGTTGTTCTGGGATTGATTTGCGCACCAAAGTACATTCATCTCTAGGAGACATGTCTCCTTCCTGAGCAGTATGACGGCTGTGTGGTCCCATGGTGTTTATACTTGCGTACGTTGTTTATACAGATGATAGTGTTACCTTCAGGCGTTTGGAAATTGCTCTCAAGGTTGAACCAGAATTGTGGAATTTTTTTACTGAGGTCTTGGCTGATTTCTTTTGATTTTCCCATGACGTCAAACAAAGAGGCAGTGAGTTTGAAGGTAGGCCTTGAAATACATCCACAGATACACCTCCAATTGACTCAAATGATGTCAATTAGCCTATCAGAAGCTTCTAAAGCCATGACATAATTTTATGGAATTTTCCAAGCTGTTTAAAGGCAAAGTCAACTAAGTGTATGTAAACTTCTGACCCACTGGAATTGTGATACAGTGAATTATAAGTTAAATATTCTGTCTGTAAACAATTGTTGGAAAAATTACTTGTGTCATGAACAAAGTGGATGTCCTAACCGACTTGCCAAAAATATAGTTTGTTAACAAGAAATTTGTGGAGTGGTTGAAAAAACGGGTTTTAATGGCTCCAACCTAAATGTGTGTAAACTTCCGGCTTCCAACTGTACTTTGTAAAACTTTCGTTCATAGGCTAGATTGGATCAACCTCAAGATAGGTATAGGGAATATTCTAGTATCATGTAGTAGCCTAAACAGGCCTGTAGGACCTGCCTTGTTGATAGTGTTGTTAAGAAGGTAGAAACTAGGGCCTGTAGGACCTGCCTTGGTGATAGTGCTGTTAAGAAGGTAGAAACTAGGGCCTGTAGGACCTGCCTTGTTGATAGTGTTGTTAAGAAGGTAGAAACTAGGGCCTGTAGGACCTGCCTTGTTGATAGTGCTGTTAAGAAGGTAGAAACTAGGGCCTGTAGGACCTGCCTTGTTGATAGTGTTGTTAAGAAGGTAGAAACTAGAGCCTGTAGGACCTGCCTTGTTGATAGAGTTGTTAAGAAGGTAGAAACTAGAGCCTGTAGGACCTGCCTTGTTGATAGAGTTGTTAAGAAGGTAGAAACTAGAGCCTGTATGATCTGCCTTGTTGATAGTGTTGTTAAGAAGGTAGAAACTAGAGCCTGTAGGATCTGCCTTGTTGATAGAAGGTAGAAACTAGAGCCTGTAGGACCTGCCTTGTTGATAGAGTTGTTAAGAAGGTAGAAACTAGAGCCTGTAGGATCTGCCTTGTTGATAGTGTTGTTAAGAAGGTAGAAACTGAGCCTGTAGGACCTGCCTTGTTGATAGTGTTGTTAAGAAGGTAGAAACTAGAGCCTGTAGGACCTGCCTTGTTGATAGAGTTGTTAAGAAGGTAGAAACTAGAGCCTGTAGGACCTGCCTTGTTGATAGAGTTGTTAAGAAGGTAGAAACTAGAGCCTGTATGATCTGCCTTGTTGATAGTGTTGTTAAGAAGGTAGAAACTAGAGCCTGTAGGATCTGCCTTGTTGATAGAGTTGTTAAGAAGGTAGAAACTAGAGCCTGTAGGACCTGCCATCTTAGCTACTGTTGCATCAATATGTTTTGACCATGACAGGTTACAATCTAGTGTTACTCCAAGCAGTTTAGTCTCCTCAACTCACTCAATTTCCACATTATTTATTACCAGATTTAGTTGAGGTATGGGGTTGAGTGAGTGTTTTGTTCCAAATACAATGTTTTTAGTTTTATAAATATTTAGGACTAACTTATTCCTTGCCACCCACTCTGAAACTAACTGCAGCTCTTTGTTGAGTGTTGCAGTCAATTCAGTCGCTGTTGTAGCTGACATGTAATAGTGTTGAGTCATTCACATGCATAACAACTCTGGCTTTCCTCAAAGCCAGTGGCATGTCGTTAGTAAAAATGTAAAAAAGCAAGGGGCCTAAACATGAATATGAATCTGCAGAGCATGAATCTGACGGACATGTCCTCTCCCATTAAGTAAAGGGATATGATTATTATTATTATTTAATTTTTTTACATTTCCTGCATTGCATCAGGGTGGTTCAGGGTGATCAAATTGAGATCCTACATCTGTATACAGTGCACCGCTACTTTAGACTGGGGAAAAGCTAGTGCGCTGTGTAGTGCGCTGTGTAGTGTGCTGTGTAGTGCGCTGTGTAGTGTGCTGTGTAGTGTGCTGTGTAGTGCGCTGTGTAGTGCGCTGTGTAGTGCGCTGTGTAGTGTGCTGTAGTGTGCTGTGTAGTGCGCTGTGTAGTGTGCTGTGTAGTGTGCTGTGTAGTGTGCTGTGTAGTGCGCTGTGTAGTGCGCTGGGTAGTGTGCTGTGTAGTGTGCTGTGTAGTGTGCTCTGTAGTATGCTGTGTAGTGTGCTGTGTAGTATGCTCTGTAGTGTGCTGTGTAGTGCGCTGTGTAGTGCGCTGGGTAGTGTGCTGTGTAGTGTGCTGTGTAGTGCACTGTGTAGTGCGCTGGGTAGTGTGCTCTGTAGTGCGCTGTGTAGTGTGCTGTGTAGTGTGCTGTGTAGTGTGCTGTGTAGTGCGCTGTGTAGTGCGCTGGGTAGTGTGCTGTGTAGTGTGCTGTGTAGTGTGCTCTGTAGTGTGCTGTGTAGTGTGCTGTGTAGTGTGCTGTAGTGTGCTGTGTAGTGCGCTGTGTAGTGTGCTGTGTAGTGCGCTGTGTAGTGTGCTGTGTAGTGTGCTGTGTAGTGTGCTGTGTAGTGTGCTGTGTAGTATGCTGTGTAGTGTGCTGTGTAGTATGCTCGGTAGTGTGCTGTGTAGTGCGCTGTGTAGTGTGCTGTGTAGTGTGCTGTGTAGTATGCTCGGTAGTATGCTCGGTAGTGTGCTGTGTAGTATGCTCGGTAGTGTGCTGTGTAGTGTGCTGTGTAGTGTGCTGT
Organism: Oncorhynchus keta; assembly: GCF_023373465.1. Taxonomy (NCBI): domain Eukaryota; kingdom Metazoa; phylum Chordata; class Actinopteri; order Salmoniformes; family Salmonidae; genus Oncorhynchus; species Oncorhynchus keta. Next base: position 31,490 of record NW_026278364.1, on the reverse strand, counting down.
GTAGTATGCTGTGTAGTGTGCTGTGTAGTATGCTCAGTAGTGTGCTGTGTAGTGCGCTGTGTAGTGTGCTGTGTACATTTACATTACATTTAAGTCATTTAGCAGACGCTCTTATCCAGAGCGACTTACAACTTGGTGCATTCACCTTATGACATCCAGTAGAATAGTCACTTTAAAATAGTGCATCTAAATCTTAAAGGGGGGAGAAGGATTACTTATCCTATCCTAGGTATTCCTTAAAGAGGTGGGGTTTCAGGTGTCTCCGGAAAGGTGGTGATTGACTCCGCTGTTCTGGCGTCGTGAGGGAGTTTGTTCCACCATTGGGGGGCCAGAGCAGCGAACAGTTTTGACTGGGCTGAGCGGGAACTGTACTTCCTCAGTGGTAGGGAGGCGAGCAGGCCAGAGGTGGATGAATGCAGTGCCCTTGTTTGGGTGTAGGGCCTGATCAGAGCCTGGAGGTACTGAGGTGCCGTTCCCCTCACAGCTCCGTAGGCAAGCACCATGGTCCTGTAGTGGATGCGAGCTTCAACTGGAAGCCAGTGGAGAGAGCGGAGGAGCGGGGTGACGTGAGAGAACTTGGGAAGGTTGAACACCAGACGGGCTGCGGCGTTCTGGATGAGTTGTAGGGGTTTAATGGCACAGGCAGGGAGCCCAGCCAACAGCGAGTTGCAGTAATCCAGACGGGAGATGACAAGTGCCTGGATTAGGACCTGCGCCGCTTCCTGTGTGAGGCAGGGTCGTACTCTGCGGATGTTGTAGAGCATGAACCTACAGGAACGGGCCACCGCCTTGATGTTAGTTGAGAACGACAGGGTGTTGTCCAGGATCACGCCAAGGTTCTTAGCGCTCTGGGAGGAGGACACAATGGAGTTGTCAACTGTGATGGCGAGATCATGGAACGGGCAGTCCTTCCCCGGGAGGAAGAGCAGCTCCGTCTTGCCGAGGTTCAGCTTGAGGTAGTGATCCGTCATCCACACTGATATGTCTGCCAGACATGCAGAGATGCGATTCGCCACCTGGTCATCAGAAGGGGGAAAGGAGAAGATTAATTGTGTGGAGGGTGGAGAGGAGGATCTGATGGTTCACAGTATCGAAGGCAGCCGATAGGTCTAGAAGGATGAGAGCAGAGGAGAGAGAGTTAGCTTTAGCGGTGCGGAGCGCCTCCGTGATACAGAGAAGAGCAGTCTCAGTTGAATGACTAGTCTTGAAACCTGACTGATTTGGATCAAGAAGGTCATTCAGAGAGAGATAGCGGGAGAGCTGGCCAAGGACGGCACGTTCAAGAGTTTTGGAGAGAAAAGAAAGAAGGGATACTGGTCTGTAGTTGTTGACATCGGAGGGATCGAGTGTAGGTTTTTTCAGAAGGGGTGCAACTCTCGCTCTCTTGAGGACGGAAGGGACGTAGCCAGCGGTCAGGGATGAGTTGATGAGCGAGGTGAGGTAAGGGAGGAGGTCTCCGGAAATGGTCTGGAGAAGAGAGGAGGGGATAGGGTCAAGCGGGCAGGTTGTTGGGCGGCCGGCCGTCACAAGACGCGAGATTTCATCTGGGGAGAGAGGGGAGAAAGAGGTCAGAGCACAGGGTAGGGCAGTGTGAGCAGAACCAGCGGTGCCGTTTGACTTAGCAAACGAGGATCGGATGTCGTCAACCTTCTTTTCAAAATGGTTGACGAAGTCGTCTGCAGAGAGGGAGGAGGGGGGGGAGGGGGAGGAGGATTCAGGAGTGAGGAGAAGGTGGCAAAGAGCTTCCTAGGGTTAGAGGCAGATGCTTGGAATTTAGAGTGGTAGAAAATGGCTTTAGCAGTAGTGCGCTGTGTAGTGCGCTGTGTAGTGCGCTGTGTAGTGCGCTGTGTAGTGTGCTGTGTAGTGCGCTGTGTAGTGCGCTGTGTAGTGCGCTGTGTAGTGCGCTGTGTAGTGCGCTGTGTAGGCTATAAGGTGCCATTTGGGATGCATCCCTTTGCACATATATTGGTTTTGTTATGTGATTTACACACACCAACGATGACCCCAAAGGCCTCTATTACACATCTCTCCACCAACCAAGGACTGTGTCTCAAATGGAACCATATTCCCTATATAGTGCACTACTTTTAACCACCGGGGTCTAAAGTAGTGCACTATGTTGGGAATAGGGTGCCATTTTGGGACAAACCCCCACCCAAATAAATGTTAATCCCAAACGGGTAAACAGATACTAGAAGTACTGATTTGCTAATCGATACTGAGTGTTTCTGTGTCAAAGGCTTTCATTAGAATGGCTCATAAATAATGACTTTTAGAAAGAGAAGCCACCGGAACAAAAAATACAATAATGTCCAATAGTGTTGCTGTGTTGTAAAGGGAGTCCCCTTACCCTCGTCTCATCAGCTGGCTCATCTAGTCCTGAGGATATGGAATAACACTACACTGTGAATACATCCCAAATGGCACCCTATTACCTACTGTATATAGTGCACTACTATCGACCAGGGCCCATAAGGCTTTGGCCAAAAGTAGTGCACTACGTAGGGAATATGAGGCGATTTGGGACTCACATCGCACTTTCTGTCACAGGACGGAGAGTTGATCCCCTTAAGAAAGATAATGTATTGCATTTCAGAGGAGAAGAAATGCAATTGGTTTTTTAATGGAATCTTTAAGTATTAAAATTGCATTTTTCAGTAGATTGTAAACCCGTCTGTTGCTGTCTGAATATAGAAACAAGGAGACAGAGCAGCCTGTGGTGAAATGCTTCTGTACAAGATGTTTTCTTGTTTTGAATATATTTTGTCAGCAATCAGTACCGTTATATCAGAGTCATGATATCAATACCAGGATATCAGTACCATGATATCAATACCAGGATATCACTACCATGATATCAGTACCATGATATCAATACCAGGATATCACTACCAGGATATGAGTACCATGATATCAATACCAGGATATCACTACCATGATATGAGTACCATGATATCAGTACCATGACATCAATACCAGGATATCAGTACCATGATATCAATACCAGGATATCAGTACTGTGATATCAGCACCATAATATCAATACCAAAACATCAATACTGTGATATCAGTACCATGATATCAGTACCAAAACATCAATACTGTGATATCAGTACCATGATAACAGTACCAAAATATCAATACTGTGATTTCAGTACTGTGATATCAGTATCATGATAGCAGTAGCATAATATCAGTACCATGATATCAGTACCGTGATATCAGTACCGTGATATCAGTACCATGATAACAGTACCATAATATCAGTGCCATGATATCAGTGCCATGATAACAGCACCACAATATCAGTACCGTGATAGCAGTACCATGATAACAGTACCACAATATCAGTACCGTGATATCAGTACCATAATATCAGTACCATGATATCAGTACCATGATATCAGTACCAAAACATCAATACTGTGATATCAGTACCATGATATCATTACCATAACATCAGTACCATGATAACAGTACCACAATATCAGTACCGTGATATCAGTACCATGATATCAGTACCATAATATCAATACCAGGATATCAGTACCATGATATCAATACCAGGATATCACTACCATGATATCAGTACCATGATATCAATACCAGGATATCACTACCAGGATATGAGTACCATGATATCAATACCAGGATATCACTACCATGATATGAGTACCATGATATCAGTACCATGACATCAATACCAGGATATCAGTACCATGATATCAATACCAGGATATCAGTACTGTGATATCAGCACCATAATATCAATACCAAAACATCAATACTGTGATATCAGTACCATGATATCAGTACCAAAACATCAATACTGTGATATCAGTACCATGATAACAGTACCAAAATATCAATACTGTGATTTCAGTACTGTGATATCAGTATCATGATAGCAGTAGCATAATATCAGTACCATGATATCAGTACCGTGATATCAGTACCGTGATATCAGTACCATGATAACAGTACCATAATATCAGTGCCATGATATCAGTGCCATGATAACAGCACCACAATATCAGTACCGTGATAGCAGTACCATGATAACAGTACCACAATATCAGTACCGTGATATCAGTACCATAATATCAGTACCATGATATCAGTACCATGATATCAGTACCAAAACATCAATACTGTGATATCAGTACCATGATATCATTACCATAACATCAGTACCATGATAACAGTACCACAATATCAGTACCGTGATATCAGTACCATGATATCAGTACCATAATATCAGTACCATAATATCAGTACCGTGATATCAGTACCATAATATCATTACCATAATATCAGTACCGTGATATCAGTACCATAATATCAGTACCGTGATATCAGTACCATAATATCATTACCATAATATCAGTACCGTGATATCAGTACCATAATATCAGTACCATAATATCAGTACCGTGATATCAGTACCATAATATCAGTACCATAATATCAGTACCATAATATCAGTACCATAATATCAGTACCGTGATATCAGTACCATAATATCAGTACCGTGATATCAGTACCATAATATCAGTACCGTGATATCAGTACCATAATATCAGTACCATAATATCAGTACCATGATATCAGTACCATAATATCAGTACCATAATATCAGTACCATAATATCAGTACCGTGATATCAGTACCATAATATCAGTACCATAATATCAGTACCATAATATCAGTACCGTGATATCAGTACCATAATATCAGTACCATGATATCAGTACCATAATATCAGTACCGTGATATCAGTACCATAATATCAGTACCGTGATATCAGTACCATAATATCAGTACCATGATATCAGTACCATAATATCAGTACCGTGATATGAGTACCATGATATCAGTACCATAATATCAGTACCATGATATCAGTACCATAATATCAGTACCGTGATATCAGTACCATAATATCAGTACCATAATATCAGTACCGTGATATCAGTACCATAATATCAGTACCATGATATCAGTACCATAATATCAGTACCGTGATATGAGTACCATGATATCAGTACCATAATATCAGTACCATGATATCAGTACCATAATATCAGTACCATGATATCAGTACCATAATATCAGTACCGTGATATGAGTACCATGATATCAGTACCATGATATCAGTACCATAATATCAGTACCGTGATATGAGTACCATGATATCAGTACCATGATATCAGTACCGTGATATCAGTACCAGATCTATAGTCTACATATTACATGGAGCGTTTGAGTCTATGGAATATATTCTCCCTATACTGACCCCCTGGTGTGATTGGGCTCTCCCTCATGCAAACAGTTTGAGTCTATGGAATATATTCTCCCTACTGACCCCCTGGTGTGATTGGGCTCTCCCTCATGCAAACAGTTTGAGTCTATGGAATATATTCTCCCTACTGACCCCCTGGTGTGATTGGGCTCTCCCTCATGCAAACAGTTTGAGTCTATGGAATATATTCTCCCTATATTGACCCCCTGGTGTGATTGGGCTCTCCCTCATGCAAACAGTTTGAGTCTATGGAATATATTCTCCCTACTGACCCCCTGGTGTGATTGGGCTCTCCCTAATGCAAACAGTTTGAGTCTATGGAATATATTCTCCCTATACTGACCCCCTGGTGTGATTTGGGCTCTCCCTCATGCAAACAGTTTGAGTCTATGGAATATATTCTCCCTACTGACCCCCTGGTGTGATTGGGCTCTCCCTAATGCAAACAGTTTGAGTCTATGGAATATATTCTCCCTATACTGACCCCCTGGTGTGATTTGGGCTCTCCCTCATGCAAACAGTTTGAGTCTATGGAATATATTCTCCCTATACTGACCCCCTGGTGTGATTGGGCTCTCCCTCATGCAAACAGTTTGAGTCTATGGAATATATTCTCCCTATACTGACCCCCTGGTGTGATTTGGGCTCTCCCTCATGCAAACAGTTTGAGTCTATGGAATATATTCTCCCTATACTGACCCCCTGGTGTGATTGGGCTCTCCCTCATGCAAACAGTTTGAGTCTATGGAATATATTCTCCCTACTGACCCCCTGGTGTGATTGGGCTCTCCCTCATGCAAACAGTTTGAGTCTATGGAATATATTCTCCCTACTGACCCCCTGGTGTGATTGGGCTCTCCCTCATGCAAACAGTTTGAGTCTATGGAATATATTCTCCCTATACTGACCCCCTGGTGTGATTGGGCTCTCCCTCATGCAAACAGTTTGAGTCTATGGAATATATTCTCCTATACTGACCCCCTGGTGTGATTGGGCTCTCCCTCATGCAAACAGTTTGAGTCTATGGAATATATTCTCCCTATACTGACCCCCTGGTGTGATTGGGCTCTCCCTCATGCAAACAGTTTGAGTCTATGGAATATATTCTCCCTACTGACCCCCTGGTGTGATTGGGCTCTCCCTCATGCAAACATTTTGAGTCTATGGAATATATTCTCCCTACTGACCCCCTGGTGTGATTGGGCTCTCCCTCATGCAAATAGTTTGAGTCTATGGAATATATTCTCCCTATACTGACCCCCTGGTGTGATTGGGCTCTCCCTCATGCAAATAGTTTGAGTCTATGGAATATATTCTCCCTATACTGACCCCCTGGTGTGATTGGGCTCTCCCTCATGCAAACAGTTTGAGTCTATGGAATATATTCTCCCTATACTGACCCCCTGGTGTGATTGGGCTCTCCCTCATGCAAACAGTTTGAGTCTATGGAATATATTCTCCCTATACTGACCCCCTGGTGTGATTGGGCTCTCCCTCATGCAAACAGTTTGAGTCTATGGAATATATTCTCCCTACTGACCCCCTGGTGTGATTGGGCTCTCCCTCATGCAAACATTTTGAGTCTATGGAATATATTCTCCCTATATTGACCCCCTGGTGTGATTGGGCTCTCCCTCATGCAAACATTTACACGACACGATGACAGCGTTCATTATTCATATAGTTTGATGTACACTGAGTGTACAAAACATGACAAACACCTGTTCTTTCCATGACACAGACTGACCAGGTGAATCTATGATCCCTTATTGATGTCACCTGTTAAATCCACTTCAAACAGTGTAGATGAAGGAGGAGGAGACAGGTTAAAGAAGGATTTTTAGGACTTGAGAATATTGAGACGTGGATTGTGTGTGTGTGCTATTTCGACGGTGAATTAACAAGAACATTTTTAAAGGTATGGTGGTAGGTGCCAGGCGCACTGGTTTGTTTCAAGAACTGCAGTGCTACTGGGTTTACAATTACAAAGTGTTTTCTGTTTACAATTATTTTAGAATACCGGCTATAAATTGATCTCTGAATGTGCATAAGTTACCAAACCACTCTGTCCTGTTGCGTTACAATCTAAGGATTCCAGGCGTATGTTTTCTTCCTGGCTGTGATGTCGGGTTCAACCAGGACTTGATGGACAGTCGGAAGAGCGAATTAAAATTGTAGGAGGGACATCCCAGCATCAAGTGGTGTCAGATTTCACATCCTGCTTCACACAGGCAGAGGAAACAATATCCTGTGTCCTTGTGAATCAGGGCTACCACTCAATGCAAGCCATTTCCATCTACCGAGTCCACAGACCAATTTAAACCCGAAAATGTCAGTTGGAACAGTTACCAGAACCACACAGGTTACCAGTTACCAAAACCACACAGGTTACCAGTTACCAGAACCACACTGGTTACCAGTTACTAGAACCACACAGTTTACCAGTTACCAGAACCACACAGGTTACCAGTTACCAGAACCACACAGGTTACCAGTTACCAGAACCACACAGGTTACCAGTTACCAGAACCACACTGGTCCCCTAAACAGGAGACTTTACACTCAGTGTGTATGTATACCAGTTACCAGAACCACACAGTTTACCAGTTACCAGAACCACACTGGTTACCAGTTACCAGAACCACACAGGTTACCAGTTACCAGAACCACACAGGTTACCAGTTACCAGAACCACACAGTTTATCAGTTACTAGAACCACACAGTTTACCAGTTACCAGAACCACACAGGTTACCAGTTACCAGAACCACACTGGTTATCAGTTACCAGAACCACACAGGTTACCAGTTACCAGAACCACACATGTTACCAGTTACCAGAACCACACTGGTTACCAGTTACCAGAACCACACAGGTTACCAGTTACCAGAAACACACATGTTACCAGTTACCAGAACCACACAGGTTACCAGTTACCAGAACCACACAGGTTACCAGTTACCAGAACCACACTGGTTATCAGTTACCAGAACCACACATGTTACCAGTTACCAGAACCACACAGGTTACCAGTTACCAGAACCACACATGTTACCAGTTACCAGAACCACACTGGTTACCAGTTACCAGAACCACACAGGTTACCAGTTACCAGAAACACACATGTTACCAGTTACCAGAACCACACAGGTTACCAGTTACCAGAACCACACAGGTTACCAGTTACCAGAACCACACAGGTTACCAGTTACCAGAACCACACATGTTACCAGTTACCAGAACCACACAGGTTACCAGTTACCAGAACCACACAGGTTACCAGTTACCAGAACCACACTGGTTACCAGTTACCAGAACCACACATGTTACCGGTTACCAGAACCACACATGTTACCAGTTACTAGAACCACACATGTTACCAGTTACCAGAACCACACTGGTTATCAGTTATCAGAACCACACTGGTTCCCTAAACAGGGGACTTTACATTAAAGCGGTTTAATGTTTTGTAGACTCAGTTTGTATGCTTCCAAAGCACACTATACCCGTTTTTAGGCATTTCCTTACTAACACAGTGGTGCTGATTGGGTAAGCAGCATCTCCTCTTAGTGTGTAAAACACCAACATGGCCCCCCCTCCCCCCCATTCCTCAAAGTTTACAGCAGGGGCACAAGAGACCACAGCTCCTCATGAATTATTTAGCATTATGTAACAAGGTTTTCCAATGC
>NW_026278364.1:0-20000 GCF_023373465.1 Oncorhynchus keta | reverse complement strand
ACAGCTGAATGGAGATAGAGGGTAACATATTGTGATGTTCTGATGGTGTTACAGCTGAATGGAGATAGAGGGTAACATATTGTGATGTTCTGATGGTGTTACAGCTGAATGGAGATAGAGGTAACATATTGTGATGTTCTGATGGTGTTACAGCTGAATGGAGATAGAGGGTAACATATTGTGATGTTCTGATGGTGTTACAGCTGAATGGAGATAGAGGGTAACATATTGTGATGTTCTGATGGTGTTACAGCTGAATGGAGATAGAGGGTAACATATTGTGATGTTCTGATGGTGTTACGGCTGAATGGAGATAGAGGGTAACATATTGTGATGTTCTGATGGTGTTACAGCTGAATGGAGATAGAGGGTAACATATTGTGATGTTCTGATGGTGTTACGGCTGAATGGAGATAGAGGGTAACATATTGTGATGTTCTGTTCTGATATCCAGAAGTTATTTTCCGTAACAAGAGCCTGCAGCAACAACATTATGAACAAAATAAGTTAGAAACAATGTGAAACAAACACACAAAATAGCACAATTGTCTAGGATCTTGTGAAATGGCAGCCGTCCCTTCTGGTGCCATTACTACACCAGTAATACTGTCATGCAGGTTTTCACCAGTGGTAGTAGGAAGCTTCTACGTTCCTTCAACAAAGAAACAGTAAATGCTTTTTAGAAGGATGCAGTAGTTTAAACCAATCAATCAATCAATCAGGTAGTTTAAACCAATCAATCAATCAATCAATCAATCAGGTAGTTTAAACCAATCAATCAATCAATCAGGTAGTTTAAACCAATCAATCAATCAATCAATCAATCAATCAGGTAGTTTAAACCAATCAATCAATCAATCAATCAATCAATCAGGTAGTTTAAACCAATCAATCAATCAATCAGGTAGTTTAAACCAATCAATCAATCAATCAATCAATCAATCAGGTAGTTTAAACCAATCAATCAATCAGGTAGTTTAAACCAATCAATCAATCAATCAATCAGGTAGTTTAAACCAATCAATCAATCAATCAATCAATCAATCAATCAGGTAGTTTAAACCAATCAATCAATCAGGTAGTTTAAACCAATCAATCAATCAGGTAGTTTAAACCAATCAACCAATCAATCAATCAGGTAGTTTAAACCAATCAATCAATCAGGTAGTTTAAACCAATCAACCAATCAATCAATCAGGTAGTTTAAACCAATCAATCAATCAGGTAGTTTAAACCAATCAACCAATCAGGTAGTTTAAACCAGTCAATCAATCAATCAATCAGGTAGTTTAAACCAATCAATCAATCAATCAGGTAGTTTAAACCAATCAATCAATCAATCAATCAATCAGGTAGTTTAAACCAATCAATCAATCAGGTAGTTTAAACCAATCAATCAATCAGGTAGTTTAAACCAATCAACCAATCAATCGGGTAGTTTAAACCAATCAACCAATCAATCGGGTAGTTTAAACCAATCAACCAATCAATCGGGTAGTTTAAACCAATCAACCAATCAATCGGGTAGTTTAAACCAATCAACCAATCAATCGGGTAGTTTAAACCAATCAACCAATCAATCGGGTAGTTTAAACCAATCAATCAATCAATCAATCAGGTAGTTTAAACCACACCAGCCTTTACCTCCTCCGTTTCCAGTCCTGACTGAGGAGGAGGTTTTCACACGTCCATTTACGTCAGAGTGATTGTTTGGAGATAAACTGTTTGTTCAGTGGGGGAGAATCTACACTTACTGCCAGGACTCGTTCTTTTGAGGATATCTCTCTTTTTCATCCTCTGTTTATGAGACCTGCAAAGTATAGACCAAATCCCTTACAGGGAGCCTCTCTCTGTTCAGGAGACCTGCTAAGAACACACCACATCCCTGACAGGGAGACTCTCTCTGTTCAGGAGACCTGCTAAGAACACACCACATCCCTGACAGGGAGACTCTCTCTGTTTAGAGGACCAGCCAAGAACACACCACATCCCTTACAGGGAGACTCTCTCTGTTCAGGAGACCTGCTAAGAACACACCAAATCCCTGACAGGGAGACTCTCTCTGTTTAGAGGACCAGCCAAGAACACACCACATCCCTTACAGGGAGACTCTCTCTGTTTAGAGGACCAGCCAAGAACACACCACATCCCTTACAGGGAGCCTCTCTCTGTTCAGGAGACCTGGTAAGAACACACCACATCCCTGACAGGGAGACTCTCTCTGTTTAGAGGACCAGCCAAGAACACACCACATCCCTTACAGGGAGACTCTCTCTGTTTAGAGGACCAGCCAAGAACACACCACATCCCTTACAGGGAGCCTCTCTCTGTTCAGGAGACCTGCTAAGAACACACCACATCCCTGACAGGGAGCCTCTCTCTGTTTAGAGGACCAGCCAAGAACACACCACATCCCTTACAGGGAGCCTCTCTCTGTTCAGGAGACCTGCTAAGAACACACCACATCCCTGACAGGGAGACTCTCTCTGTTTAGAGGACCAGCCAAGAGCACACCAAATCCCTTACAGGGAGCCATGCCATAATGACGTGCAGCTAGCTGATGGTTGAGTAAGAGTCAGCCATGTGCACAGATAGGGCTCTACCCTTCCAGTCTCCAAAGTGCCCTTTAGGGGGGTGGTATAATTTACCCCCAAAATCGTTGTCAAGTCCCCCCAATATTAACAATACTGCCACAGCAGCATAACATTAGATTAACAACATTTGATTTAGCCTACATCATCATCATTATTCAGTCTGGTTGACTGATATGTTCAGCAGAGAGACAGAAAGACATCAGTCTGGTTGACTGATTAGTTCAGCAGAGAGAGACAGAAAGACATCGGTCTGGTTGACTGATTAGTTCAGCAGAGAGACACAGAAAGACAGAGAGGTAAATCCCAATCAGTAAAAGAAATGGAGCTAACTAAACTAGCACATTTACATCAAATAAAATCACATTTTATTGGTCACATTCACATGGTTAGCAGATGTTCTCACCCCCCTAAAAAGATTTAGATGCACTATTGTAAAGTGGCTGTTCCACTGGATGTCATAAGGTGTATGCACCAATTTGTAAGTCGCTCTGGATAAGAGCGTCTGCTAAATGACTTAAATGTAAATGTAATTGTTATTGCGGGTTGTATTGAAATGCTTGTGCTTCTACTTCCGACAGTGCAGTAATATCTAACAGTTTCACAACATATTCCCAATACACACAAATCTAAAGTAAAGGAAAGGAATTAAGAATATATAAATATATGGATGATCAATGTCAGAGCGGCATAGACTGAGATACAGTAGAATAGAATAGAGTACAGTATATACCTATGAGATGAGTGCAATATACGCGATATATGTAAATAAATGATTAAAGTGAACATTATTAAAGTGAACATTATTAAAGTGAACATTATTAAAGTGAACATTATTAAAGTGAACATTATTAAAGTGACTAGTGTTCCACTTATTAAATCATCAGTCATCAACATCAATGATCAACTGACAGCCCCGCCCTCTTTCCTGATGTCAATCATGTCTATGGGAGGCACTGTAACTAGCTTGCCCCGCCCTCTTTCCTGATGTCAATCATGTCTATGGGAGGCACTGTAACTAGCTTGCCCCGCCCTCTTTCCTGATGTCAATCATGTCTATGGGAGGCACTGTAACTAGCTTGCCCCGCCCTCTTTCCTGATGTCAATCATGTCTATGGGAGGCACTGTAACTAGCTTGCCCCGCCCCTCTTTCCTGATGTCAATCACGTCTATAGGAGGCACTGTAACTGGCTTGCCCCGCCCTCTTTCCTGATGTCAATCACGTCTATAGGAGGCACTGTAACTAGCTTGCCCCGCCCTCTTTCCTGATGTCAATCACGTCTATAGGAGGCACTGTAACTAGCTTGCCCCGCCCTCTTTCCTGATGTCAATCATGTCTATGGGAGGCACTGTAACTAGCTTGCCCCCGCCCTCTTTCCTGATGTCAATCATGTCTATGGGAGGCACTGTAACTAGCTTGCCCCGCCCTCTTTCCTGATGTCAATCATATCTATAGGAGACACTATATATATTAGGCACTGTAACTAGCTAACTCTGTCTGTCTGTCTGTCTGTCTGTCTGTCTGTCTGTCTGTCTGTCTGTCTGTCTGTCTGTCTGTCTCGTCCTGACTCCTGACACTTTCATTACTATGGGACAGCTGGAGATTGAAATAGAATTTTGAAACAATGTTGTAAATGTCAGAGAGATAGACAGCAATGTTTAAACAAATCTCCACTGTTGAAAACTATATGTTAGTCTAAAAGAAATGTGAGAGAATACTAGATGCTTTTATAGTGGAGATCAAGTTCATAAATTGCCTGGCTGGGCTGATGAGACAGTGGATAACGCAGTCAGATGGAACAGAGTAAATAGGCATTTTAACGTCACAGACTTAGCCGGTGGTAACTTGTGGAATAGACACCGGCTGGAATACAGTTTTAACCAATCAGCATTCAGGATGAGACCCACCCGTTGTATGACGTGGGAAAATATCATCCTGCCAAGAGAGGAAGAGAGATATTTCATTCACATGATTAGATGAGACACATGATGGTACTTTTCAGAAATCAGTTTCAATACTACTATACCTCTGTCTCTGTCTGTTACAATACTACTATACCTCTGTCTCTGTCTCTGTCTGTTACAATACTACTATACCTCTGTCTCTGTCTGTTTCAATACTACTATACCTCTGTCTCTGTCTCTGTCTGTTTCAATACTACTATACCTCTGTCTCTGTCTGTTTCAATACTACTATACCTCTGTCTCTGTCTGTTTCAATACTACTATACCTCTGTCTCTGTCTCTGTCTGTTTCAATACGACTATACCTCTGTCTCTGTCTGTTACAATACTACTATACCTCTGTCTCTGTCTCTGTCTGTTACAATACTACTATACCTCTGTCTCTGTCTGTTTCAATACTACTATACCTCTGTCTCTGTCTGTTTCAATACTACTATACCTCTGTCTCTGTCTGTTTCAATACTACTATACCTCTGTCTCTGTCTGTTACAATACTACTATACCTCTGTCTCTGTCTGTTACAATACTACTATACCTCTGTCTCTGTCTGTTTCAATACTACTATACCTCTGTCTCTGTCTCTGTCTGTTTCAATACTACTATACCTCTGTCTTTGTCTGTTACAATACTACTATACCTCTGTCTCTGTCTGTTTCAATACTACTATACCTCTGTCTCTGTCTGTTACAATACTACTATACCTCTGTCTCTGTCTGTTACAATACTACTATACCTCTGTCTCTGTCTGTTACAATACTACTATACCTCTGTCTCTGTCTGTTACAATACTACTATACCTCTGTCTCTGTCTGTTACAATACTACTATACCTCTGTCTCTGTCTGTTACAATACTACTATACCTCTGTCTCTGTCTGTTACAATACTACTATACCTCTGTCTCTGTCTGTTACAATACTACTATACCTCTGTCTCTGTCTGTTACAATACTACTATACCTCTGTCTCTGTCTGTTACAATACTACTATACCTCTGTCTCTGTCTGTTACAATACTACTACTATACCTCTGTCTCTGTCTCTGTCTGTTTCAATACTACTATACCTCTGTCTCTGTCTGTTACAATACTACTACTATACCTCTGTCTCTGTCTCTGTCTGTTTCAATACTACTATACCTCTGTCTCTGTCTGTTACAATACTACTATACCTCTGTCTCTGTCTGTTACAATACTACTACTATACCTCTGTCTCTGTCTCTGTCTGTTTCAATACTACTATACCTCTGTCTCTGTCTGTTACAATACTACTACTATACCTCTGTCTCTGTCTCTGTCTGTTTCAATACTACTATACCTCTGTCTCTGTCTGTTACAATACTACTATACCTCTGTCTCTGTCTTTCTCAGTGGGTGACTTGCTTGTCATAGGAGTGAATAGGACTATAGATCACTATAACACTTATAAGCCTCTGAAATCTCACGCTAAAACATTGACTTTAGGAGATCTATTTCAAGTCGTTCCCCGTCATGAACCAAGCATGAACCGTCTCTGGGAAATGGGAAAGATCTTTCCTATTTCAGGATAAGTGATTCCAGATGTTCAGACTTGAAAGCAGATTCTTACTTGACTGATCGCATACTAAAGAAAATCAGTATGCAGGGCCCCTATAATCTCTCACTCCAGACCTCGAGGTGCAAAATACCAGATGACTCTAAGTTACAGATGAACACAATCAATACCAGAGGTGCTGATGAGTGTTATGGACAAACAGGCTCCTTTACTCAACAAGGTGATCATTAGGGGGGAAACCTAGTCAGTTGTACAACTAAAAAGTGTCTTCCGCATTTATCCCAAAACCCCTCTAAATTAGAGAGGTGCCGGGGGTGGGGGGGGCTGCCTTAGTGTGTCCACCGTGTGTCCAGTGCCCGGGGAACAGTGGGTTAACTGACTTGTTCAGGGGCTCTGCCCCAGCAACCTTTCATGTACTGGCTAAACGCTCTAACCACTAGACTACCTGGTTCTAACCACTGGGCTACCTGGCTCTAACCACTAGGCTACCTGGCTCTAACCACTAGACTACCTGCTCTAACCACTAGACTACCTGGTTCTAACCACTAGGCTACCTGGCTCTAACCACTAGACTATCTGCTCTAACCACTAGACTACCTGGTCCTAACCACTAGACTACCTGGTTCTAACCACTAGGCTACCTGGTTCTAACCACTAGGCTACCTGGCTCTAACCACTAGGCTACCTGGCTCTAACCACTAGACTACCTGGTTCTAACCACTAGGCTACCTGGCTCTAACCACTAGACTACCTGCTCTAACCAATAGACTACCTGGTTCTAACCACTAGACTACCTGGTTCTAACCACTAGGCTACCTGGTTCTAACCACTAGGCTACCTGGCTCTAACCACTAGGCTACCTGGCTCTAACCACTAGACTGCCTGGTTCTAACCACTAGGCTACCTGGTTCTAACCACTAGACTACCTGCTCTAAGCACTAGGCTACCTGCTCTAACCACTAGACTACCTGGTTCTAACCACTAGGCTACCTGCTCTAACCACTAGGCTACCTGCTCTAACCACTAGACTACCTGGTTCTAACCACTAGGCTACCTTCTCTAACCACTAGGCTACCTTCTCTAACCACTAGGCTACCTGCTCTAACCACTAGGCTACCTGCTCTAACCACTAGACTACCTGGTTCTAACCACTAGACTACCTGCTCTAACCACTAGGCTACCTTCTCTAACCACTAGGCTACCTGCTCTAACCACTAGGCTACCTGCTCTAACCACTAGGCTACCTGGTTCTAACCACTAGACTACCTGCTCTAACCACTAGCCTACCTGCTCTAACCACTAGGCTACCTGCTCTAACCACTAGGCTACCTGCTCTAACCACTAGACTATCTGCTCTAACCACTAGACTATCTGCTCTAACCACTAGACTATCTGCTCTAACCACTAGGCTACCTGCTCTAACCACTAGACTACCTGGCTCTAACCACTAGACTACCTGCTCTAACCACTAGACTACCTGCTCTAACCACTAGGCTACCTGGTTCTAACCACTAGACTACCTGCTCTAACCACTAGCCTACCTGCTCTAACCACTAGGCTACCTGCTCTAACCACTAGGCTACCTGCTCTAACCACTAGACTATCTGCTCTAACCACTAGACGATCTGCTCTAACCACTAGTCTACCTGCTCTAACCACTAGACTACCTGCTCTAACCACTAGACTATCTGCTCTAACCACTAGACTATCTGCTCTAACCACTAGACTATCTGCTCTAACCACTAGGCTACCTGTTCTAACCACTAGACTACCCGGCTCTAACCACTAGGCTACCTGCTCTAACCACTAGACTACCTGCTCTAACCACTAGGCTACCTGGTTCTAACCATTAGACTATCTGCTCTAACCACTAGGCTACCTGGTTCTAACCACTAGACTATCTGCTCTAATCACTAGGCTACCTGCTCTAACCACTAGACTATCTGTTCTAACCACTAGGCTACCTGCTCTAACCACTAGACTACCTGGTTCTAACCACTAGACTACCTGCTCTAACCACTAGACTACCTGGTTCTAACCACTAGACTACCTGCTCTAACCACTAGACTACCTGCTCTAACCACTAGACTATCTGCTCGAACCACTAGGCTACCTGCTCTAACCACTAGACTACCTGCTCTAACCACTAGACTACCTGCTCTAACCACTAGACTATCTGGTCTAACCACTAGACTATCTGGTCTAACCACTAGACTATCTGCTCTAACCACTAGGCTACCTGCTCTAACCACTAGACTACCTGGTTCTAACCACTAGACTACCTGCTCTAACCACTAGACTACCTGGTTCTAACCACTAGACTACCTGCTCTAACCACTAGACTACCTGCTCTAACCACTAGACTATCTGCTCTAACCACTAGGCTACCTGCTCTAACCACTAGACTACCTGCTCTAACCACTAGACTACCTGCTCTAACCACTAGACTATCTGCTCTAACCACTAGACTACCTGCTCTAACCACTAGACTACCTGCTCTAACCACTAGACTATCTGCTCTAACCACTAGGCTACCTGCTCTAACCACTAGACTACCTGCTCTAACCACTAGACAACCTGCTTTAACCACTAGACTACCTGCTCTAACCACTAGACTACCTTCTCTAACCACTAGACTACCTGCTCTAACCACTAGACTACCTGCTCTAACCACTAGACTACCTGGTTTCTTACCACTAGGCTACCTGCTCGAACCACTAGGCTACCTGCTCTAACCACTAGGCTACCTGTTCTAACCACTAGGCTACCTGGTTCTAACAAGTAGGCTACCTGGTTCTAACCACTAGGCTACCTGGCTCAAACCACTAGGCTACCTGGTTCTAACCACTAGGCTACCTGCTCTAACCACTAGGCTACCTGGTTCTAACCACTAGGCTACCTGCTCTAACCACTAGGCTACCTGGTTCTAACCACTAGGCTACCTGCTCTAACCACTAGGCTAGTAATGAGCCAGCTCCATGTTTACTGCACAGACTAGGTTACCTGGTTTATATGACAAATCCATTCCATCAACATTTACATATTCAGAGTAGCTATTATCTGTCTCTCCGCAATGATATATCTATAGTCCGATGAGCATGGAGAGAGAAAGAACCACAGTATCTGCAGAGAGAAATTACCAAAGTATCTTTGCTCTTTAATAATTGAATCTCATCAAGACTGGAGCTACAGTCTCCTCACAGTATAACAATCTGAGGGGTGAAAACAGAGGCACAGAAACTCTTGAAGTATTAATGAGTTACAGTCTTCTGATGGTCTCGGGGAGAGAACAGTTCTCCAGTGGAACACAGTAATAGATAGAGCGAAGACTTCAGCTGGTGGTGAGAAGAGAACAAGTGGTCCTCTCCTCTCCTCTCCTCTCCTCTCCCTCTCCTCTCCTCTCCTCTCCTCTCCTCTCCTCTCCTCTCCTCTCCCTCTCCTCTCCTCCCTCCCTCTCCTCTCCTCTCCTCTCCTCTCTGCTCCTCTTCTCTCCTCTCCTCTCCTCTCCTCTCCTGTTCTCTCCTCTCCTCTTCTCTCCCTCTCTCCTCCCCTCTTCTCTCCTCTCATCTCCTCCCTTCTCCTCTCCTTTTCTCTGCAATCTCTTGGGTCAGACTGGGGAGTCACAGGGGTATCAGGAACTCACACTTACACAAGACAGGCTGTGTAATGTCACACATACTCACTCACATCAGCCCTCAATGCAGATTAATTTAGGAGCCAGTCACAAATGGCACCCCATTATGGCCCCCAGAGCACCCTATCGGCCCTGGTCAAAAGTAGTGTATTACAAAGGGAATAGGGTGCTGTTTGGGGATGCGGTTTTAGAGGAGCAATCTATCGCCTGCCAGAAGAGACACTCCAAGAAAATGACTCAGATGGGAAGGATGACGAGCTGTAGGGATTTCAAAAAGCTAAAGCCGTCACCTTTTCTAAATAGAGTAAAGAAAATCACAAAGGTGGCAAAGTCTATTTTCATCAACTCTTGAAAGGGAGATTAAGTGCAGAAAATGAAAAGACTGAAACGGGATAATATCCTGGATAGAACGTCCAACGTGCTCTTACCGCCTGGCTGGGAAAGAATCCTGTGGTATATTATCACTGTTACAGAATAAGAGATGACTAGGAAAGAATCCTGTGGTATATTATCACTGTTACAGAATAAGAGATGGCTGGGAAAGAATCCTGTGGTATATTATCACTGTTACAGAATAAGAGATGGCTGGGAAAGAATCCTGTGGTATATTGTCTGTTACAGAATAAGAGATGACTGGGAAAGAATCCTGTGGTATATTATCACTGTTACAGAATAAGAGATGACTGGGAAAGAATCCTGTGGTATATTATCACTGTTACAGAATAAGAGATGACTGGGAAAGAATCCTGTGGTATATTATCACTGTTACAGAATAAGAGATGGCTGGGAAAGAATCCTGTGGTATATTATCACTGTTACAGAATAAGAGATGACTGGGAATGAATCCTGTGGTATATTATCACTGTTACAGAATAAGAGATGACTGGGAAAGAATCCTGTGGTATATTATCACTGTTACAGAATAAGAGATGACTGGGAAAGAATCCTGTGGTATATTATCACTGTTACAGAATAAGAGATGACTGGGAATGAATCCTGTGGTATATTATCACTGTTACAGAATAAGAGATGACTGGGAAAGAATCCTGTGGTATATTATCACTGTTACAGAATAAGAGATGACTGGGAAAGAATCCTGTGGTATATTATCTGTTACAGAATAAGAGATGACTGGGAAAGAATCCTGTGGTATATTATCACTGTTACAGAATAAGAGATGACTGGGAATGAATCCTGTGGTATATTATCACTGTTACAGAATAAGAGATGACTGGGAAAGAATCCTGTGGTATATTATCACTGTTACAGAATAAGAGATGACTGGGAAAGAATCCTGTGGTATATTATCACTGTTACAGAATAAGAGATGGCTGGGAAAGAATCCTGTGGTATATTATCACTGTTACAGAATAAGAGATGACTGGGAAAGAATCCTGTGGTATATTATCACTGTTACAGAATAAGAGATGGCTGGGAAAGAATCCTGTGGTATATTATCTGTTACAGAATAAGAGATGACTAGGAAAGAATCCTGTGTTATATTATCACTGTTACAGAATAAGAGATGACTGGGAAAGAATCCTGTGGTATATTATCACTGTTACAGAATAAGAGATGGCTGGGAAAGAATCCTGTGGTATATTATCACTGTTACAGAATAAGAGATGACTGGGAAAGAATCCTGTGGTATATTATCACTGTTACAGAATAAGAGATGTCTGGGAAAGAATCCTGTGGTATATTATCACTGTTACAGAATAAGAGATGACTGGGAAAGAATCCTGTGGTATATTATCACTGTTACAGAATAAGAGATGACTGGGAAAGAATCCTGTGGTATATTATCACTGTTACAGAATAAGAGATGACTAGGAAAGAATCCTGTTGTATATTGTCTGTTACAGAATAAGAGATGACTGGGAAAGAATCCTGTGGTATATTATCACTGTTACAGAATAAGAGATGACTGGGAAAGAATCCTGTGGTATATTATCTGTTACAGAATAAGAGATGACTGGGAAAGAATCCTGTAGTATATTATCACTGTTACAGAATAAGAGATGACTGGGAAAGAATCCTGTGGTATATTATCACTGTTACAGAATAAGAGATGACTAGGAAAGAATCCTGTGGTATATTATCACTGTTACAGAATAAGAGATGACTGGGAAAGAATCCTGTGGTATATTATCACTGTTACAGAATAAGAGATGACTGGGAATGAATCCTGTGGTATATTATCACTGTTACAGAATAAGAGATGACTGGGAAAGATTCCTGTGGTATATTGTTTGTTACAGAATAAGAGATGACTGGGAAAGAATCCTGTGGTATATTATCACTGTTACAGAATAAGAGATGACTGGGAAAGAATCCTGTGGTATATTATCACTGTTACAGAATAAGAGATGACTGGGAAAGAATCCTGTGGTATATTATCACTGTTACAGAATAAGAGATGACTGGGAAAGAATCCTGTGGTATATTATCACTGTTACAGAATAAGAGATGACTGGGAAAGAATCCTGTGGTATATTATCACTGTTACAGAATAAGAGATGGCTGGGAAAGAATCCTGTGGTATATTTTTATTTTTTTATTTTTTTTATTTCACCTTTATTTAACCAGGTAGGCTAGTTGAGAACAAGTTCTCATTTGCGACTGCGACCTGGCCAAGATAAAGCATAGCAGTGTGAACAGACAACACAGAGTTACACATGGAGTAAACAATTAGCAAGTCAATAACACAGTAGAAAAAAATGGGCAGTCTATATACAATGTGTGCAAAAGGCATGAGGATGTAGGCGAATAATACAATTTTGCAGATTAACACTGGAGTGATAAATGATCAGATGGGCATGTACAGGTAGAGATATTGGTGTGCAAAAGAGCAGAAAAGTAAATAAATAAAAACAGTATAAAAACAGTATGGGAATGAGGTAGGTGAAAAAGGGTGAGCTATTTACCTATAGACTATGTACAGCTGCAGCGATCGGTTAGCTGCTCGGATAGCTGATGTTTGAAGTTGGAGAGGGAGATAAAAGTCTCCAACTTCAGCGATTTTTGCAATTCGCTCCAGTCACAGGCAGCAGAGTACTGGAACGAAAGGCGGCCAAATGAGGTGTTGGCTTTAGGGATGATCAGTGAGATACACCTGCTGGAGCGCGTGCTACGGATGGGTGTTGCCATCGTGACCAGTGAACTGAGATAAGGCGGAGCTTTACCTAGCATGGACTTGTAGATGACCTGGAGCCAGTGGGTCTGGCGACGAATATGTAGTGAGGGCCAGCCGACTAGAGCATACAAGTCGCAGTGGTGGGTGGTATAAGGTGCTTTAGTGACAAAACGGATGGCACTGTGATAGACTGCATCCAGTTTGCTGAGTAGAGTGTTGGAAGCCATTTTGTAGATGACATCGCCGAAGTCGAGGATCGGTAGGATAGTCAGTTTTACTAGGGTAAGCTTGGCAGCGTGAGTGAAGGAGGCTTTGTTGCGGAATAGAAAGCCGACTCTGGATTTGATTTTTGATTGGAGATGTTTGATGTGAGTCTGGAAGGAGAGTTTGCAGTCTAGCCAGACACCTAGGTACTTATAGATGTCCACATATTCAAGGTTGGAACCATCCAGGGTGGTGATGCTAGTCGGGCATGCGGGGTGCAGGCAGCGATTGGTTGAAAAGCATGCATTTGGTTTTACTCGCGTTTAAGAGCAGTTGAGGCCACGGAAGGAGTGCTGTATGGCATTGAAGCTCGTTTGGAGGTTGGATAGCACAGTGTCCAATGACGGGCCGAAAGTATATAGAATGGTGTCGTCTGCGTAGAGGTGGATCAGGGAATCGCCCGCAGCAAGAGCAACATCATTGATATATACAGAGAAAAGAGTCGGTCCGAGAATTGAACCCTGTGGCACCCCCATAGAGACTGCCAGAGGACCGGACAGCATGCCCTCTGATTTGACACACTGAACTCTGTCTGCAAAGTAATTGGTGAACCAGGCAAGGCAGTCATCCGAAAAACCGAGGCTGTTGAGTCTGCCGATAAGAATTTGGTGATTGACAGAGTCGAAAGCTTTGGCGAGGTCGATGAAGACGGCTGCACAGTACTGTCTTTTATCGATGGCGGTTATGATATCATTTAGTACCTTGAGTGTGGCTGAGGTGCACCCGTGACCGGCTCGGAAACCAGATTGCACAGCGGAGAAGGTACGGTGTGATTCGAGATGGTCAGTGACCTGTTTGTTGACTTGGCTTTCGAAGACCTTAGATAGGCAGGGCAGGATGGATATAGGTCTATAGCAGTTTGGGTCCAGGGTGTCTCCCTTTGAAGAGGGGGATGACTGCGGCAGCTTTCAATCCTTGGGGATCTCAGACGATATGAAAGAGAGGTTGAACAGGCTGGTAATAGGGGTTGCGACAATGGCGGCAGATAGTTTCAGAAATAGCGGGTCCAGATTGTCAAGCCCAGCTGATTTGTACGGGTCCAGGTTTTGCAGCTCTTTCAGAACATCTGCTATCTGGATTTGGGTAAAGGAGAACCTGGAGAGGCTTGGGTGAGGAACTACGGGGGGCGGAGCTGTTGGCCGAGGTTGGAGTAGCCAGGCGGAAGGCATGGCCAGCCGTTGAGAAGTGCTTATTGAAGTTTTCGATAATCATGGATTTATCGGTGGAGACCGTGTTTCCTAGCCTCAGTGCAGTGGGCAGCTGGGAGGAGGTGCTCTTGTTCTCCATGGACTTCACAGTGTCCCAGAACTTTTGGAGTTGGAGCTACAGGATGCAAACTTCTGCCTGAAGAAGCTGGCCTTAGCTTTCCTGACTGACTGCGTGTATTGGTTCCTGACTTCCTGAACAGTTGCATATCACGGGGCTATTCGATGCTATTGCAGTCCGCCACAGGATGTTTTTGTGCTGGTCGAGGGCAGTCAGGTCTGGAGTGAACCAAGGGCTGTATCTGTTCTTGGTTCTGCATTTTTTGAACGGAGCATGCTTATCTAAAATGGTGAGGAAGTTACTTTTAAAGAATGACCAGGCATCCTCAACTGACGGGATGAGGTCAATGTCCTTCCAGGATACACGGGCCAGGTCGATTAGAAAGGCCTGCTCACAGAAGTGTTTTAGGGAGCGTTTGACAGTGATGAGGGGTGGTCGTTTGACTGCGGCTCCGTGGCGGATACAGGCGATGAGGCAGTGATCGCTGAGATCCTGGTTGAAGACAGCGGAGGTATATTTGGAGGGCCAGTTGGTCAGGATGACGTCTATGAGGGTGCCCTTGTTTACAGAGTTAGGGTTGTACCTGGTGGGTTCCTTGATGATTTGAGTGAGATTGAGGGCATCTAGCTTAGATTGTAGGACTGCCGGGGTGTTAAGCATATCCCAGTTTAGGTCACCTAACAGAACAAACTCTGAAGCTAGATGGGGGCGATCAATTCACAAATGGTGTCCAGGGCGCAGCTGGGAGCTGACGGGGGTCGGTAGCAGGCGGCAACAGTGATAGACTTGTTTCTGGAGAGAGTAATTTTCAAAATTAGTAGTTCAAACTGTTTGGGTATGGACCTGGAAAGTATGACATTACTTTGCAGGCTATCTCTGCAGTAGACTGCGACTCCGCCCCCTTTGGCAGTTCTATCTTGACGGAAGATGTTATAGTTGGTTATGGAAATCTCTGAATTTTTGGTGGCCTTCCTGAGCCAGGATTCAGACACGGCAAGGACATCAGGGTTAGCAGAGTGTGCTAAAGCAGTGAGTAAAACAAACTTAGGGAGGAGGCTTCTGATGTTGACATGCATAAAACCAAGACTTTTTCGATCACAGAAGTCAACAAATGAGGGTACCTGGGGGCATGCAGGGCCTGGGTTTACCTCCACATCACCCGCGGAACAGAGAAGGAGTAGTATGAGGGTGCGGCTAAAGGCTATCAAAACTGGTCGCCTAGAGCGTTGGGGGCAGAGGATAAGAGGAGCAGGTTTCTGGGCATGGTAGAATATATTCAGGGCATAATGCGCAGACAGGGGTATGGTGGGGTGCGGGTACAGCGGAGGTAAGCCCAGGCACTGGGTGATGATGAGAGAGGTTGTATCTCTGGACATGCTGGTTGTAATGGGTGAGGTCACCGCATGTGTGGGGGTGGGACAAAGGAGGTAACAGGGGTATGCAGAGTGGATCTAGGGGCTCCATTGTGAACTAAAACAATGATAACTAACCTGAACAACAGTATACAAGGCATATTGACATTTGGGAGAGACATACAGCGAGGCATACAGTAATCACAGGTGTTGAATTGGGAAAGCTAGCTAAAAACAGTAGGCGAGGCTAATCAGCTAGCACAACAAACAGCAGGTAAAATGGTGTTGACTAGGCAACTGGGCCAACAGATAAACAAACAAGCAGAATGGGGTACCGTGATTAATGGACAGTCCAGCGCGCGTCAGCTATGTAGCCAAGAGATCAGTGTCCAGGGGGCAGCGGTGGATGGGCAGGGAAGCTGGGCTGGCGAGTGTTATCCAGGTTTTTTTTTATTTATTTTTATTTTTATTTATTTTTATTTTTTTATCACTGTTACAGAATAAGAGATGACTGGGAAAGAATCCTGTGGTATATTATCACTGTTACAGAATAAGAGATGACTGGGAAAGAATCCTGTGGTATATTATCACTGTTACAGAATAAGAGATGACTGGGAAAGAATCCTGTGGTATATTGTCTGTTACAGAATAAGAGATGACTGGGAAAGAATCCTGTGGTATATTATCACTGTTACAGAATAAGAGATGACTGGGAAAGAATCCTGTGTTACAGAATATATTGTCTGTTACAGAATAAGAGATGACTGGGAAAGAATCCTGTGGTATATTATCCCTGTGGTATATTATACTGTTACAGAATAAGAGATGACTGGGAAAGAATCCTGTGGTATATTATCACTGTTACAGAATAAGAGATGACTGGGAAAGAATCCTGTGGTATATTATCACTGTTACAGAATAAGAGATGACTGGGAAAGAATCCTGTGGTATATTATCACTGTTACAGAATAAGAGATGACTGGGAAAGAATCCTGTGGTATATTATCACTGTTACAGAATAAGAGATGACTGGGAAAGAATCCTTATCACTGTGAATAAGAGATATAAAGAATTATCACTGTTACAGAATAAGAGATGACTGGGAAAGAATCCTGTGGTTATATTATCATATTATCTGTTACAGAATAAGAGATGACTGGGAAAGAATCCTGTGGTATATTATCACTGTTACAGAATAAGAGATGACTGGGAAAGAATCCTGTGGTATATTATCACTGTTACAGAATAAGAGATGACTGGGAAAGAATCCTGTGGATATTATCTGTTACAGAATAAGAGATGACTGGGAAAGAATCCTGTGGTATATTATCACTGTTACAGAATAAGAGATGACTGGGAAAGAATCCTGTGGTATATTGTCTGTTGGCAGAATAAGAGATGACTGAAAGAATCCTGTGGTATATTATCACTGTTACAGAATAAGAGATGACTGGGAAAGAATCCTGTGGTATATTACAGAATAAGAGATGACTGGGAAAGAATCCTGTTATATTATCACTGTTAAGAATAAGAGATGACTGGGAAAGAATCCTGTGGTATATTATCTGTTACAGAATAAGAGATGACTGGGAAAGAATCCTGTGGTATATTATCACTGTTACAGAATAAGAGATGACTGGGAAAGAATCCTGTGGTATATTATCACTGTTACAGAATAAGAGATGACTGGGAAAGAATCCTGTGGTATATTGTCTGTTACAGAATAAGAGATGACTGGGAAAGAATCCTGTGGTATATTATCACTGTTACAGAATAAGAGATGACTGGGAAAGAATCCTGTGGTATATTGTCTGTTACAGAATAAGAGATGACTGGGAAAGAATCCTGTGGTATATTGTCTGTTACAGAATAAGAGATGACTGGGAAAGAATCCTGTGGTATATTATCACTGTTACAGAATAAGAGATGACTGGGAAAGAATCCTGTGGTATATTGTCTGTTACAGAATAAGAGATGACTGGGAAAGAATCCTGTGGTATATTATCACTGTTACAGAATAAGAGATGACTGGGAAAGAATCCTGTGGTATATTGTCTGTTACAGAATAAGAGATGACTGGGAAAGAATCCTGTGGTATATTGTCTGTTACAGAATAAGAGATGACTGGGAAAGAATCCTGTGGTATATTATCTGTTACAGAATAAGAGATGACTAGGAAAGAATATTGTCTGTTACAGAATAAGAGATGACTGGGAAAGAATCCTGTGGTATATTATCACTGTTACAGAATAAGAGATGACTGGGAAAAGAATCCTGTGGTATATTGTCTGTTACAGAATAAGAGATGACTGGGAAAGAATCCTGTGGTATATTGTCTGTTACAGAATAAGAGATGACAAAGAATCCTGTTATTATCACTGTTACAGAATAAGAGATGACTGGGAAAGAATCCTGTGGTATATTATCACTGTTACAGAATAAGAGATGACTGGGAAAGAATCCTGTGGTATATTATCACTGTTACAGAATAAGAGATGACTGGGAAAGAATCCTGTGGTATATTGTCTGTTACAGAATAAGAGATGACTGGGAAAGAATCCTGTGGTATATTGTCTGTTACAGAATAAGAGATGACTGGGAAAGAATCCTGTGGTATATTATAACTGTTACAGAATAAGAGATGACTGGGAAAGAATCCTGTGGTATATTGTCTGTTACAGAATAAGAGATGACTGGGAAAGAATCCTGTGGTATATTATCTGTTACAGAATAAGAGATGACTAGGAAAGAATCCTGTGGTATATTGTCTGTTACAGAATAAGAGATGACTGGGAAAGAATCCTGTGGTATATTATCACTGTTACAGAATAAGAGATGACTGGAATCCTGAAAGTTACAGAATAAGAGATGACTGGGAAAGAATCCTGTGGTATATTATCACTGTTACAGAATAAGAGATGACTGGGAAAGAATCCTGTGGTATATTATCACTGTTACAGAATAAGAGATGACTGGGAAAGAATCCTGTGGTATATTATCACTGTTACAGAATAAGAGATGACTGGGAAAGAATCCTGTGGTATATTGTCTGTTACAGAATAAGAGATGACTGGGAAAGAATCCTGTTATATTATCAGTTACAGAATAAGAGATGACTGGGAAAGAATCCTGTGGTATATTGTCACTGTTACAGAATAAGAGATGACTGGGAAAGAATCCTGTGGTATATTATCACTGTTACAGAATAAGAGATGACTGGGAAAGAATCCTGTGGTATATTATCTGTTACAGAATAAGAGATGACTGGGAAAGAATCCTGTGGTATATTATCACTGTTACAGAATAAGAGATGACTGGGAAAGAATCCTGTGGTATATTACAGAATAAGAGATGACAAAGAATCCTGTGGTATATTATCACTGAATAAGAGATGACTGGGAAAGAATCCTGTATATTGTCTGTTACAGAATAAGAGATGACTGGGAAAGAATCCTGTGGTATATTATCACTGTTACAGAATAAGAGATGACTGGGAAAGAATCCTGTGGTATATTGTCTGTTACAGAATAAGAGATGACTGGGAAAGAATCCTGTGGTATATTATCACTGTTACAGAATAAGAGATGACTGGGAAAGAATCCTGTGGTATAATGTCTGTTACAGAATAAGAGATGACTGGGAAAGAATCCTGTGGTATATTATCACTGTTACAGAATAAGAGATGACTGGGAAAGAATCCTGTGGTATATTATCACTGTTACAGAATAAGAGATGACTGGGAAAGAATCCTGTGGTATATTATCTGTTACAGAATAAGAGATGACTGGGAAAGAATCCTGTGGTATATTATCACTGTTACAGAATAAGAGATGACTGGGAAAGAATCACTGTTACAGAATAAGAGATATATTGTCTGTTACAGAATAAGAGATGACTGGGAAAGAATCCTGTGGTATATTATCACTGTTACAGAATAAGAGATGACTGGGAAAGAATCCTGTGGTATATTGTCTGTTACAGAATAAG
The DNA here is from genome assembly GCF_023373465.1 of Oncorhynchus keta. Classification (NCBI taxonomy): domain Eukaryota; kingdom Metazoa; phylum Chordata; class Actinopteri; order Salmoniformes; family Salmonidae; genus Oncorhynchus; species Oncorhynchus keta. The sequence continues at coordinate 277 of NW_026278364.1, read as the reverse complement.
AGATGACTGGGAAAGAATCCTGTGGTATATTATCACTGTTACAGAATAAGAGATGACTGGGAAAGAATCCTGTGGTATATTATCACTGTTACAGAATAAGAGATGACTGGGAAAGAATCCTGTGGTATATTGTCTGTTACAGAATAAGAGATGACTGGGAAAGAATCCTGTGGTATATTATCACTGTTACAGAATAAGAGATGACTGGGAAAGAATCCTGTGGTATAATGTCTGTTACAGAATAAGAGATGACTGGGAAAGAATCCTGTGGTATATT
>NW_026278363.1:0-7461 GCF_023373465.1 Oncorhynchus keta | reverse complement strand
AGAGTCAAGGCCCGCGGGCCACATCCGACGCGAGAAGGTTTTACGGCCCCTGGGATGATCTTGATTTATTATTAGAACCGGCCCGCAGACCGCAGCAAGCCGGCAGCCCGCAGATCTTTTACGCACCAATACTACATTTCCCACAATGCAACGGTGACGCACTTGCAGTAGGCTGCTTCATTTCAATATTTATTGGCACAGCAGTTGTCAGCATCACAGTAAAATTAACTTTCAGATACCCATCAAAAATGGCAAAACGGAAGGTGGACACTGAGAACCGGGGTTTCAAACAAGGTGGGAGTCGGAGTATTTGTTCACGGAGGTAGCTGGAAAACCTGTGTGTCTTCTGTGTGGAGAAAGTGTGGCGGTACTGAAAGAGTATAATCTGAGACGACATTATGAAACGAAACACGCGGACAAAAACAAGAATATGGACATGGAACAAAGGCTACAAAAGGCAGAGGAATTAAAACGAGGCCTCAAATCTCGACAGGCTCTGTTCAAAAAAGCCAAATCACAAGGCCAGGCTGCTGTCAAGGCCAGTTTTATTTTGGCAGAAGAGATCGCTAAATCAGCCCGGCCATTTACGGAGGGGGATTTCATCAAAAACTGCATGATTAAAGTTTGTGACGTTTGCCCAGAAAAAGGCAACTCTTTAAATGTGAGTCTGAGCAGAAACACCATTGCCGAGAGAGTACCAGTTGTCCATCAATCTAAAAGAGCAGCTTGTGAAAAAGGAAAAGATTTCATTGCATATTCCTTGGCTGTGGATGAGAGCACCGACATTTCTGACATTGCCCAGTTGTCAATTTTCATCCGCGGAGTGGACTCCAGCCTAAGCGTGACAGAGGAGTTTTTGGCTTTACGTCCTATGCATGGCACAACTACGGGGCATGATTTGTATGAAGAGGTGTCAAGATGTGTAAATGAGATGGAGCTGCCTTGGGAAAAACTCGTGGGTTTGACAACCGACGGAGCACCTGCGATGTGTGGACACAGGAGCGGACTGGTGGCGAAGATACGGGAAAGATGCAAAGAGGAAAACGCGACAGGTGAGCTGACAGCTTATCATTGTATCATACACCAGGAAGCGTTGTGCGGTAAAGCCTTGAAAATGGAGCATGTAATGAGCATCATCACGCGCACAGTTAACTTTATCAGAGCCAAAGGTTTGAATCACCGCCAGTTCAAGGCATTTCTGACGGAGTTAGAAACGGAGCATGGTGATTTGCCTTATCACACAGAGGTGCGATGGCTAAGCCAGGGAAAGGTGCTTCAAAGATGTTTCGAGCTTCGTGAGGAGATTTGTCTGTTCTTGGACAGCAAAGGGAAAGACACAACACAACTCCGAGACAAAATGTTTCTGTGTGTGAAATGGCTTTTCTGTGTGACATTACGAGTCATCTGAATGCAATGAACTTGCAGCTGCAGGGTCGGGATCGTGTCATCTCTGATATGTACAGTACAGTGAAGGCATTTAAAACCAAACTGACTCTGTGGGAGACGCAGATGCGGAAAGAAAATTTGAGCCACTTTCCCAGCTGCCAGACCATGAAAGAGAAGCTCTCTACCAGTGCGTTCCCGAGCGCACAGTTGGCTGATAAAATAGGTATGCTTGCCGCTGACTTTCGGCAGCGATTTGCTGACTTTGAAGCACAAAAAGCAGGTTGGAACTGCTCGGTAACCCATTTGCTGTTGACGTGGAAAGCTCACCACCAAACCTCCAAATGGAGTTGATTGACCTCCAATGCAATGATGCACTGAGGGCAAAATATGCGGCAGTGGGTGCTGCGGAGTTCGCCCGTTTCCTCCCCCGACACAATGCCCCAGCTGCGCATCCAGGCTGCTCAAACGTTGTCTATGTTTGGCAGCACATACCTGTGTGAACAACTGTTTTCTTTGATGAACTTGAACAAAACATCACACAGAAGTCGACTTACTGCTGAACACCTCCACTCAATTCTGAGGATTTCCTCAGCTCAGAGCCTTACCCCGAACATTGATGAACTTGTGGAAAAGATGGGACACCACCAAGTATCACCCTCAACCTCAAACAAGTGAACATTACTGTGCAATCACATATTTAGAGTTTTTACTCAGTTCAAGTTTAAAAGTTAAAGTTTAATATTTGTTTTCACTGCATGTTACTTCTCCTTAAACAAAGTGTTGTTTTTGATTAATAGATTTTTGCACTTTATTTTATTGTATTTCAATCCAATTATATTTTTAAAATATTTCAGTTGAGTGGATGATAGAAAATTGCTATTATTGTTTTTTTCTTTGAAGTAAATTTAGCCCACTTTTGCTAAAATAGAAAATATAGGCTACTGATGGTGCCTTGAATACCGGTTTCTTTCATTTAATGTTCATGTTATGGGGATTTTTATATAAAGGAAATTTGTCTTTTGTGTCTGTTGAAAATTAAAGATTACTGACAGAGCCATAAGAAAATATTGCTTTATTTATCTGATCATATTGGAATATATTTGTTAGGTTTTCAGTAGGTTCAATTAGGTTCACTAGACTATATGCGTCATTTAAAATTTTTTCAATGAACATTCGAACAGTCCGGCCCTCGGCTTGTAGCTAAATTTTTATTTGGCCCTCCGTCCATTTGACTTTGACACCCCTGCAGTAGTACATAGAGCCATGAGTATATGGAACTCTATTCCACATCAAGTAACTGATGCAGCAGTAAAATTAGATTTTAAAAAACAGTTAAAAAACACCTTATGGAACACTGGGGACTGAAGCAACACAAACATTGGCACACACACACACACACACACACACACACACACACACACACACACACACACACACACACACACACACACACACACACACACACACACACACACACACACACACACACACACACACACACACATTAATTTGGTACTGTAGATATGTGGTAGTGGTGGAGTAGGGGCCTGAGGGCACACAGTGTGTTGTGAAATCTGTGAATGTATTGTAATGCTTTTCAAATGGTATAAACTGCCTTAATTGTGCTGGACCCCAGGAAGAGTAGCTTCTGCGTTGGCAGGAAACTAATGGGGATCCATAATAAATACAAATACAAAACATTGGCAGTAGAATGAATGGCCTTACTGGAGAGCTCAGTGTCTTTCAATGTGGCACTGTCATGGGAGGTTTTCCAATTTCTGTCCTGCGAGGCTGACCTGGTCAACTGGAAGTACTATGATTGTGAAGTGAAAACGTCTAGGAGCAACCACCACTCAGCCGCGAAGTGGTAGGCCACACAAGCTTACAGAACATGATCACCGAGTGCTGAAGCGTGTAGAGCGTAAAAATCGTCTGTCCTCAGTTGCAACACTCACTACTGAATACCAAACTGCCTCTGAAAGCAACATCAGGACAAGAACTGTTCCGTGAGAGCTTCATGAAATGCAGCCGCACACAAACCTAATATCACCAGGCGCAATGCCAAGCGTCTGCTGGAGTGGTGTAAAGCTCGCCACCATTGGACAATGGAGCAGTGGGAACGTGTTCCCTGGAGGGATGAATCACGCTGTTCTGGGGCTGTTTGTCATGGTTCAGGCTCAGCCCCTTAGTTCCATTGAAGGGAAATCTTAATGCTACAGCATACACTTACATTCTAGACGATTCTGTGCTTCCAAATTTAGGGAAGGCCCTTTCCCTAAGAGTTTCAGCATGACAATGCCCCTGCTCACAAAACATGGTGTATCCAGAAATGGTTTGTCGAGATTGGTGTGGAAGAACTTGACTGGCCTGCACTGAGACCTGACCTCAACCCCATCAAACACCTTTGGGATGAATTGGAACGCACGACTGCGAGCCAGGCCTAATCGCCGAACATCGGTGCCTGACCTCACTAATGCTCTTGTCGCTGAATGAAAGCAAGTCCCCAACATTTATTGGAAAAGCCTTCCCAGAAGACAGCATGGGGCTGGCAGGTAGCCTAGTGGTTAGAGTGTTGGACTAGTAACCGAAAGGTTGCAAGTTCAAATCCCTGAGCTGACAAGGTAAAAATCTGTTGTTCTGCCCCTGAACAAGGCAGTTAATAACCTGTTGGGGCTGTTTACTGCCCCCTCTGGAGTAATTGCGTGCCCATAGTAAACAGAATTAGTTTTTTGTCAAAAGTTGCTAATATATGCAAATGAAAATATTATTGAATAGAAAACACTCTAAAGCTTCTAAAATCGTTTAAATTATGTCTGTATGTAAAGCAGAACTCTCAGGGCAGTCATTCTCCCAAACTCTCTCTTGTCATCAGAAAAGTTGGCCCAACTTTGACGTCATCACCCCCACCCTTCCCAAGGACTTACAGGTCTGGGAACAGTCTCTTTGTCTTCAGCGCGATGTCTGCTTCCAATGGGGCTTCTCATTGTGAGAATCGCGCGCTCACGAGAGTTTTGGCGGGCCGAAACCTTTCGGTCACGCGAAAAAACAGGTTACTCTCATGCGCGCTCTGCTCCGCTCCGGTCCTGTCTTTTTTCCAAGATCGATTATACAATGCATGCGTTTCTGTTCGTCCTCACGATTGCTGTACACCTTTATAACATGTTAAAGCTTGATTATGAACTTAGTTTGACAAGTTTAGTCGACATATACTTGACTTTTGGCTGCATTTCAACCGAAATGTGTGGTGTTTGAGAACCGAAAGACACAGACTGCAAAACTAAACGCTGTTTTTGGTAAGTATAATTCCTTCCATGTCTTCTGATGGAAGAACAGCAAAGGTAAGGAATATTTATGTGGTAAATTTGGGTTTCTGTGGACTCCAAGATAGAGGAGCCATAATGCTACTTTTTGAGCGCCGACTCATAGTATAGCCTAGTGAACGAAACCTGTAACGTTAAAAATAAATGTAACACAGCGATTGCATTCAGAAGAAGTGTATCTTCCTATATATATGTAGAACATGCATATTTAGTCAAAGTTTATGATGTGTATTCCTTGTTAGCTGACGTTATCTGCCGGAGCTATCGTCATTTCTCAGGACATTTGAGTAGCATTTTTTTGAATGATGCATCATTGTAAACAGAGATTTATGGATATATATAGCATATTATTGAAAAAAACATAAATGTACTGTGTAACATGTTATATTACTGTCATCTGATGAAGATTTCAAAGGTTAGTGAAATTATTTTTCTTTTAATCCTGCGTTTGTTGATTGCATATTTTTTTCAACTTGGCTGTGTCTTTGGTGGTGGTTTTGACATAAATATGTGCTATGTTTTATAAGTAAAACATTTTAGAAATCTGACTTGCTGGGTAGATGAACAAGGTGTTTATCTTTCATTTGAGCCATTGGACTTGTTAATGTGTGGAGGTTAAATATTTTTAGGAATATTTTTGCGTTCCATGCGCCACCTTCCAGCTGAACGTGGGGGGTGGGGGAGTTCCCAAAATGGGAACCATAACCCCCTTCTGGCCACTGTTCCTAGGCCATCATTAAAAATAAGTATTTGCTCTAAATTGGCTTGCCTAGTTAAATAAAGGTTAGAAAGAGTGGAGGATGTAGCAGCAAAGGGGGACCAACTCCATATTAATGCTCATGATTTTGGAATGAGATGTTCAAGAGTAGATGTCCACATACCTTTGGTCATGTGGTGACGCAACGGATGTTTCCCTCAAGCTCAACCTCTACAAAATGGAGCTGTTCTTCCTCCCAGGGAAGGCCTGCTCACTCTAATACCTCTCCTTAATGATTAACAACTCCACAGTATCCTCCTCTCAGATTGCAAAGAATCATGACCCTGGACAACAACTTGTCGTTCTCTGCAAACATCAAAGCAGTGACTGCTCCTGCAGGTTCATTCTCTACAACATCCGTAGAGCACAACCTTTCCTCACAGTAAGCGTTGCAGGTCGTCTACCTTCTAGACTACTGTAACTCTCTGTTGGCTGGTCTCCCCTCTTGTCCTCTACCTTCTAGACTACTGCAACTATCTGTTGGCTGGGCTCCCCTCTTGTCCTCTACCTTCTAGACTACTGCAACTCTCTGTTGGCTGGGCTCCCCTCTTGTCCTCTACCTTCTAGACTACTGCAACTCTCTGTTGGCTGGGCTCCCCTATTGTCCTCTACCTTCTAGACTACTGCAACCCTCTGTTGGCTGGGCTCCCTATTGTCCTCTACCTTCTAGACTACTGCAACTATCTGTTGGCTGGGCTCCCCTCTTGTCCTCTACCTTCTAGACTACTGCAACTCTCTGTTGGCTGGGCTCCCCTATTGTCCTCTACCTTCTAGACTACTGCAACCCTCTGTTGGCTGGGCTCCCTATTGTCCTCTACCTTCTAGACTACTGCAACTCTCTGTTGGCTGGGCTCCCTCTTGTCCTCTACCTTCTAGACTACTGCAACTCTCTGTTGGCTGGGCTCCCTCTTGTCCTCTACCTTCTAGACTACTGCAACTCTCTGTTGGCTGGGCTCCCCTCTGTCCTCTACCTTCTAGACTACTGCAGCTCTCTGTTGGCTGGGCTCCCTATTGTCCTCTACCTTCTAGACTACTGCAGCTCTCTGTTGGCTGGGCTCCCCCTCTTGTCCTCTACCTTCTAGACTACTGCAACTCTCTGTTGGCTGGGCTCCCCTCTTGTCCTCTACCTTCTAGACTACTGCAACTCTCTGTTGGCTGGGCTCCCCTCTTGTCCTCTACCTTCTAGACTACTGCAACTCTCTGTTGGCTGGGCTCCCCCTCTTGTCCTCTACCTTCTAGACTACTGCAACTCTCTGTTGGCTGGGCTCCCCTATTGTCCTCTACCTTCTAGACTACTGCAACTCTCTCTGTTGGCTGGGCTCCCTCTTGTCCTCTACCTTCTAGACTACTGCAACTCTCTGTTGGCTGGGCTCCCCTCTTGTCCTCTACCTTCTAGACTACTGCAACTCTCTGTTGGCTGGGCTCCCCTCTTGTCCTCTACCTTCTAGACTACTGCAACTCTCTGTTGGCTGGGCTCCCCTCTTGTCCTCTACCTTCTAGACTACTGCAACTCTCTGTTGGCTGGGCTCCCCTGTCCGCTACCTTCTAGACTACTGCTACGCTCTCTGTTGGCTGGGCTCCCCTCTTGTCCTCTACCTTCTAGACTACTGCAGCTCTCTGTTGGCTGTGCTCCTCTATTGTCCTCTACCTTCTAGACTACTGCAACTCTCTGTTGGCTGGGCTCCCCTCTTGTCCTCCACCTTCTAGACTACTGCAGCTCTCTGTTGGCTGTGCTCCCCATTGTCCTCTACTTCTAGACTAATGCAGCTCTCTGTTGGCTGGGCTCCCTATTGTCCTCTACCTTCTAGACTACTGCAACTCTCTGTTGGCTGGGCTCCCATTGTCCTCTACCTTCTAGACTACTGCAGCTCTCTGTTGGCTGGGCTCCCCTATTGTCCTCTACCTTCTAGACTACTGCAGCTCTCTGTTGGCTGGGCTCCTCTATCCCTCTACCTTCTAGACTACTGCAGCTCTCTGTTGGCTGGGCTCTCATTGTCC
>NW_026278362.1:0-25207 GCF_023373465.1 Oncorhynchus keta | reverse complement strand
TCATAGATCGATATCTAGGCTATATATGGACCGATTTTAATCGAAAAAAAGACCCAATAGTGATTATGGGACATCTAGGAGTGCCAACAAAGAAGATGGTCAAAGGTAATGAATGTTTTATATTTTATTGTGCGGTTTGTGTAGCGCCGAATATGCTAATTATTTTGTTTACGTCTCCCTGCGGGTCTTTGGGGTGTTACATGCTATCAGATAATAGCTTCTCATGCTTTCCCGAAAAGCATTTTAAAAATCTGACTTGTTGCCTGGATTCACAACGAGTGTAGCTTTAATTCAATACCCTGCATGTGTATTTTAATGAACGTTTGAGTTTTAACTAATACTATTAGCATTTAGCGTAGCGCATTTGCATTTCCAGAGCTCTAGATGGGACGCCTGCGTACAGGTAGGAGCAAGAGGTTAACAAACCTCCAGATGAGCGTCAATGTCATACAACTCTCCTTCCGTGGCCTCCAACTGCTCTTAAATGTAAGTAAAACTAAATGCATGCTCTTCAAACGATCGCTGCCGGCACTCTGCCCGCTCCGTCCAGCATCACTACTCTGGACGGTTCTGACTTAGAATATGTGGACAACTACAAATACCTAGGTGTGTTATGCTGGTGAATGAGGACCCAAAAGCTGACTTGGCGAAAACAGAGTCATTATTCCAGTAAAGGATATAAGCAATACTCCTGGACAATCAGAGCAGAAAACAAAACATAAAAACTTAAATCCACTCGTAGTGACGAGGACAGACTGGAGACTCGACCATTAACTGTAGGTTGCCTCGGGAAGGCACCGACCGTAGCAGACTCAGACACCTGCTCAAACGCAGCATCTGAAGGAGACAAGATACGACAGGGCGAGACAAAGACACAGCACAGCGAACATCCTACAAGGATCCGACAAGGACAGAAGCGGAAAACAAGGGGAGAAATAGGGACTCTAATCAGAGGACAAAATAGGGGACAGGTGTGAAAAGACTAAATGAGTGAGTTAGGAGAATGAGGAACAGCTGGGAGCAGGAACGGAACATAGAGAGAGGAGAGAGAGGGAGGAGGAGAGAGGGATAGAAAAAGGGAACGAACCTAATAAGACCAGCAGGGGAAACGAACAGAAGGGAAAGCATAATGACAAGACAATATAAGACAAAACATGACAGTACCCCCCCACTCACCGAGCGCCTCCTGGCGCACTCGAGGAGGAACACTGGCGGCCACGGAGGAAATCATAGATCACAAACGGTACAGCACGTCCCGAGAAAGAACCCAACTCCTCTCCTCAGGCCCGTAACGGAAGACGAAGAAGAGGGAATCTAGGGCTACTACTCTAAAAAAAATGAGACACGGGTAGAGAACTGTAAGCTTTAGAGCAAACAGGACCAAACAGGCCAGGAGAGTAACAACTAGGGACAGACTGAGACACAGCAAGGCTAAGACCAGGAACAGGAGAGAGGCGGTGGCTGTGGACAGACTGAGACACAGCAAGTGCAGGAAAGATGCGGTGGCTGGGGACAGACTGAGACCCAGCAAGACCAGGAGCAGAAGCAGAAAAAATTACCAGACTTATTCTGCGCGCAGTCCGAACAAGCAGCCACGAAACGGCGCGTGTCACGCTCCTGAGTAGGCCACCAGAACCGCTGGCGAATAGAAGCAAGCGTACTCCGAACGCCGGGGTGGCCAGCTAACTTGGCAGAGTGCGCCCACTGAAGAACAGCCAGACGAGTAGAGACAGGAACGAAAAGAAGGTTACTAGGACAAGCGCGTGGCGACGGAGTGTGGGTGAGTGCTTGCTTAACCTGTCTCTCAATTCCACAGACAGTCAACCCGACAACACGCCCATCAGGAAGAATCCCCTCGGGATCGGTAGAAGCCACAGAAGAACTAAAGAGACGGGATAAAGCATGAGGCTTGGTGTTCTTAGTACCCGGGCAATAAGAAATAACGAACTCGAAACGAGCGAAAAACAACGCCCAACGAGCATGACGCGCATTCAGTCGCTTGGCAGAACGGATGTACTCAAGGTTCCTTTGGTCAGTCCAAACAACAAAAGGAACGGTCGCCCTCTCCAACCACTGTCGCCATTCGCCTAGGGCTAAACGGATGGCGAGCAGTTCGCGGTTAGCCACATCATAGTTACGTTCCGACGGCGACAGGCGATGAGAAAAATACGCGCAAGGGTGGACCCCATCGTCAGTCTCGGAGCGCTGGGACAGAATGGCTCCCACGCCCACCCCGACGCGTCAACCTCGACAATGAACTGTTTAGTGACGTCAGGTGCAACAAGGATAGGAGCGGATGCAAAACGCTTCTTGAGGAGATCAGAACAACAATCATACGACCGGTGAGGAGGAAGGGAGTTGGTTCTGGACCGACTGAAGACCGTGCGCAGATCATGATTCTCCTCCGGCACTCCTGTCAAATCACTCTCGTGTTCCTCCTGTGAAGAGGGAGCAGAAGAAACAGGAGGGATAGCAGACATTAAACACTTCACATGACAAGAAACATTCCAGGAAAGGATAGAATTACTAGACCAATCAAAAGAAGGATTATGACTCACTGGCCAGGGATGACCCAAAACAACAGGTGTAAAAGGTGAACAAAAAATCAAAAAAGAAATGGTCTCACTATGGTTACAGATACTGTGAGGTTAAGGTAGTGTTTCACATAATATACTGGGAGAGGGACTACCATCCAAGGCAAACATGACCGTGGGCTCCCTGCACTGTCTGAGAGGGATGTCATGTTCCGAGCCCAGGCTTCGTCCATAAAACAGCCTTCCGCCCCAGAGTCTATTAATGCACTGCAGGAAGCTGCCGATCGGTCAGCGTAGATGGACCGGCAAAGGTAGTACAGGTACTTGACGGAGAGGACAGTCTAGTAGCGCTATCAGTCGCCCGCTTACTGATGACTCTGGCCTTTAACTGGACATGAAATGACAAAATGACCAGCGGGAACCGCAATAGAGACAGAGGGCGGTTGGTGATTCTCCGTTCCCTCTCCTTAGTCGAAATGCGAATACCCCCCAGCTGCATGGGCTCAACACCTGAGTCAGTGGGGAAAGATGGTAGTGTCGGAGAGAGAGGGGGACACAGTTAACGCGAGCTCTCTTTCTATGAGCTCGGTGACGAAGATCTACCCGTCGTTCAATGCGAATAGCGGAAGTTCAATCAAAAGAATCCACGCTGGATGGAACCTCCCGAGAGAGAATCTCATCCTTAACCTTAGCGTGGAGTCCCTCCAGAAAACGAGCGAGCAACGCCTGCTCGTTCCAGTTACTGGAGGCAGCAAGAGTGCGAAACTCTATAGAGTAATCCGTTATGGATCGATTACCTTGACATAGGGAAGACAGGGACCAGGAAGCTTCTTCCAAAACAGAACGATCAAAAACCCTTATCATCTCCTTTAAAGTTCAGATAATCGTTAGTACACTCAGCGCTTGCCTCCCAGATAGCTGTGCCCCACTGCCGAGCCCGACCAGTAAGGAGTGATATGACGTAGGCAATCCGAGCTCTCTCTCTTGAGTATGTGTTGGGCTGGAGAGAGAACACAATATCACACTGGGTGAGAAAAGGAGCGGCACTCAGTGGGCTGCCCAGAGTAACATGGTGGGTTATTAACCTAGGTTCCGGAGACTCGAAGTAGCTGGTGGCACGAGACGAAGACTCTGATACTGTCCTGAGAGGTCGGAGACCTGAGCGGCCAGGGTCTCAACGGCATGCCGAGCAGCAGACAATTCCTGCTCGTGTCTGCCAAGCATCGCTCCCTGGAACTCGAGAGTAGAGTAGAGAGAATCCATAGTCGCTGGGTCCATTCTTGGTCGGATCCTTCTGTTATGCAGGTGAATGAGGACCCAAAAGCGACTTGGCGAAAACAGAGTCTTTATTCCAGTAAAGGATATAAGCAATACTCCTGGACAATCAGAGCAGAAACAAAACATAAAAACTTAAATCCACTCGTAGTGACGAGGACAGACTGAGACTCGACCATTAACTGTAGGTTGCCTCGAAGGCACCGATCAGAAGAGACTCAGACACCCGCTCAAACGCAGCATCTGAAGGAGACAAGATACGACAGGGCGAGACAAAGACACAGCACAGCGAACATCCTACAAGGATCCGACAAAGACAGAAGCGGAAAACAAGGGGAGAAATAGGGACTCAATCAGAGACAAAATAGGGACAGGTGTGAAAAGACTAAATGAGTGAGTTAGAGAATGAGGAACAGCTGGGAGCAGGAACGGAACGATAGAGAGAGGAGAGAGAGGGACGGGGAGAGAGAGGATAGAAAAAGGGAACGAACCTAATAAGACCAGCAGGGGGAAACGAACAGAAGGGAAAGCATAATGACAAGACAATATAAGACAAAACATGACAAGGTGTCTGGTTAGACTGTAAACTCTCCTTCAAGACTCACATTAAACATGTCCAATCCAAAATTAAATCTAGAATCGGCTTCCCATTTCGCAACAAAGCATCATTCACTCATGCTGCCAAACATACCCTCCTTTGCACCCCAGTATCTCTGCTTGCATATTCATCTTCTGCACATCCTACCATTCCAATGTTTAATTGCTATATTGTAATTACTTCGCCACAATAGCCTATTTATTGCCTTACCTCTCTTATCCTACCTCATTTGCACACACTGTATATAGACTGTTTCTACTGTATTATTGATTGTATGTTTGTTTATTCCATGTCTAAATCTGTGATGTTGTATGTGTCGAATTGCTTTGCTTTATCTTGGCCAGGTCGCAGTTGCAAATGAGAATTTGTTCTCAACTAGCCTACCTGGTTATATATATATTTTTTAAATATTTAATTCTTAATTTCCTTAATTTTGTGGCTAGAGTCAAATACTTTGTGGTACACACTACTGGTCAACATGAGATACCAAAATTATTCTGAAGTGTGCCAGGCCTTGCAGTCCCAAGATAGAAAGGGGGTTCCTATATGGCTAGAGTCAAATACTTTCTGTGGCCCACATCAGAGTCAAATACTTTCTGTGGCCCACATCAGAGTCAAATACTTTCTGTGGCCCACATCAGAGTCAAATACTTTCTGTGGCCCACATCAGAGTCAAATACTTTCTGTGGCCCACATCAGAGTCAAATACTTTCTGTGGCCCACATCAGAGTCAAATACTTTCTGTGGCCCACATCAGAGTCAAATACTTTCTGTGGCCCACATCAGTGAAATACTTTCTGTGGCCCACATCAGAGTCAAATACTTTCTGTGGCCCACATCAGAGTCAATAGCTTGTGGCCCACATCAGAGTCAAATACTTTCTGTGGCCCACATCAGAGGCCGGGTCAATTTTCTGTGGCCCACATCAGAGTCACAACACTTTCTGTGGCCCATCAGAGTCAAATACTTTCTGTGGCCCACATCAGAGTCAAATACTTTCTGTGGCCCACATCAGAGTCAAATACTTTCTGGCCCACATCAGAGTCAAATACTTTCTGTGGCCCACATCAGAGTCAAATACTTTCTGTGGCCCACATCAGAGTCAAATACTTTCTGTGGCCCACATCAGAGTCAAATACTTTCTATAGAACAAACTTCAAGTGGGATAGGCAACCACAATGAATAATGAATGTATGTGTGTTAAATTAAACATACAGGAGGGAGTAAAACGTAGGCAAGCAATAAACATTTCAGAACAACTACTAGTTGAATAAGACATGGGAGAGATGACAAAGATTTTTATTGATAGATGAATACACTTAAACAAATAGCCAAACTGAAAACTGCAGACATTACTAGTGTTTCCCGCATTCAAACTGACATAAAAATCTAATGAAACGCATCTAACGCGATCAGAAATCTCAACTAGCAAGCAAGCAAGTCTTTGCAGCAATGAAGAATTGAGTGCAATGCATTCAAGTGTCATTACGTTGCCCTCTTTTGGGTAGAGCAAGCCCTATCCTCCTCTCCCCTGCCTCCCTCTCTTGCCTCCTTCAACCAGACTGCTGTGGACAGAGAGATGTTGTAAATTCCTGAGGAGAAGACCCTGCCTCATGGCCACACAGTATAAGAGACAGTGAATTTTCATAGAGAACAAAAGGAATTTCATCCACCTCACAGAACTTGAGGTCCGAACAAATTTAATATTCCGGAGAAGGTATAAAAGATCGGTGAAGAATCCAGCTACGAATTGGTCCATTTGTTACAACTTGGGGAAGCTCATGGGAGACGGTGTGGCCACATTACCATAACGCTGTTTATATAATAGCCTCAGATATGAGGTTTACATCTAATTGTTGTATAAGATGAATGAGTGTGTATGATACTGTTTGTAAAATTGTGTAATGTGATTTTGGACTGTTTAATGAAGGAAACTCCAATTCCCTTTTGAGTTTAACTAAATCAGAGGACCGTCCATGAGCCCAGTTAGGGTCAGGCATCCTCGGACAGCCCCTTTTCTGCAATTCTGAATAAAACCCCAATCTTGAGAATTCCTCAAGTAGACCATGTTTTTCTCAATCACAGGAGGATGAAGGTTGCAGACCATTGCTGAATCTTTTAACCATACCATGTGGTTAAACTCTTAGACTATCGATACCAACAGAATAAGAACACGTCTTTGATATTAATTACTAGTCTGCAGCTAGGAATTCGGTATCATTGAATGCGAAGAATGACAACCGCCGAAACATCCATTCTACAACATCATGAATGAATGTCACTCTGAACTAACCACTATAACCACGACAGAGAGAGAGACGGACAATTCTACAAAAGAAACAAACTTTTCAACAGCGATCAAGACACACTGAGCATAAATATATTGATTGATTGCAATTGTTCCCGAATGAGTGAAAGCATTCATGTGTAAAGGATTAGCATTTCAATTGTTATAATTATTAACTCTGTAGTGACTTCTTAGTCGACCCCCACTTCCCTTTGGTCTAACAAGCCGCGATGCCGGTTTAGCCCACTAGGGCACATTCTCCTATCATTTCCTGTAACCATTTACTGTTTGTTTATGCATTTCTATGAATTACTTAGTTAGTAATACATTTTTTAAGACAATTGATGTATGGATGACTCATAGTGAAGACTGGGTTCGTGCAGATAACCAACAATTTACGACATTTGGAATGAGACTAACGTGAGGTAAAATAACTAACTAATGAATTCGAAAGACTAATTGATCAGATAAAAAATATCTGAAAAAGTTATTTTAGGAAATTATAACTTTGTAATCTGAATATTTTCCTTGGTGCCCCGATTTCCTAGTTAATTACAGTTACATGATTAATCAGTTTGATTGCGTAATACTAATTACAGAGATCTTTGATAAAAACTAAAAGTCTTAATTTAATGAAAGTAAAAGACACGACACAAGCAAGTCACAGCAATGAAGAATTGAGTGCTTGAGCTTTCACGCAAGGGGGATTCTGGCAGGGGGACTTTTTTGGCACAACACCGGCCCTTGAGTAGAGAAATAACACACTTGCACGCGTGGCTGATGGAAACACAATATACTTTTTAATGTACAGGTGGTACAATTTATACAGACTTACATCTCAGTGATTATAACATAGAATTCAGCAATTTAAACATCTGATATATGCATTTCTGTTTTGTTCATTTTCTTCTGAATAAAAATGGTCATCATTTGCTATAATTTCCCCTTTTGATCTGCAGTATCCTACGCCTTTTATCTACAATTGATTGTCCAGACAGCGGAAAGAGCATCCAAGAAAGCATGCAGTCCATGATCACTTGGTTTTTCGTACCATTCTTTTCTCCGGTGACACCTTGCTTGCATCTGTTTTTCCCTCGTTTTCCCTTAGTGCAATCACTTTGAATGCCCAACTTCATTTTTCATACAGCTCACTTTCATTATTCCTGATGACATGAATTACATTTGTACCAACAACACTTTAGTTTAAGCTCTGATAACACAGATCCAGCACATAGACTAGTACCGAGACCTTTTTACAGTCACTTTCTGTTGTCTTTGATACAGCATGGTAGACCACCTGAATGCTTTGGTGAGATTCGACTAAATGACATAAGTTGACAATGACTGACATAATTGACAGCATTTCGAAGTGAGGCATTATTTTACAATGACTTGTAGCAGGTGATGTTGTGTGATGCCATGTAAACACACAGTACTGCGAGTGCTAAATGAGGACTTTTAAGTAAAGAGCAGAGTAGTATAACTCAGTGAATGTCAATGTCACAAACGTTCAGGAAGTAAAGTCAGTGTATCAATCTCTCTACCATTCTGGAATCAAATCAAATGTTATTTGTCACATGCACCGAATACAACAGGTGTAGACCTTACAGATGAAATACTTACTTACAAGCCCTTAACAAACAATGCAGTTTTTAAGAAAATACCCCCAAAAATAATAATGAGATAAGAATAACAAATTATTAAGAGCAGCAGAAATAACTAGCCGGGCTATGTGCAGGGGTACCGGTACAGAGTCAATGTGCCCCAGGGGCACAGCAAAGCTGCTGTTGTTTTTGAGTCTTTTGTAGTCATTTTTATAAATATCTTTTCAAGTTATTACTAATATTGGGCCTTGGTTTAATTAATGAATTAAATGGCAAAGTAATGAAAAATAAATGGATTCCGTTATTTTACGGTTCACTACCTGGGGATAATAGGCAGAATCTACCGTCCACACAAAACCGATTAGTGATAGTGCTGGAGGCAAAATGCAAAACTGGAGAAACAGGGAAAAGTCTGCAAATGTATTTTAATGGTAGCTGAGCTTTGGGTCAGTCGACCTTCTACAGTCCACTTCCTGGTAATTACTTATGTTCCTTTGAATTCATTTGAACACCATTTAGTACCAGGTTACCTATTATTTTGACATCTTTGATGAAACTTCCAGGAAGTATTCATTGTCACCATAAATACGCTCTTAGTAAATACCAGACAAAAAACATAATAATAATAATAATATATGCCATTTAGCAGACTTTTATGCACTTACAGTCATACATGTCATTTATGCACTTGACTGTATGCTGCTTTCTTAGCCAGGTCTCCCTCTAAAAAATATCTTAACGGCCTTCCTGGTTAAATAAAACAAACATGAAATAAAATGTGAAACCGGACTGTAAAATAAAGTGTAACCAATGAATGTGTGAGGGACTCATAGATCTTACCTGGTGGATGTTAGGAAAATTATGATTAAATGACTGAACAAATCATTTTAAATGGAACTGTAACTAAGTAAACATATACTCTGTTTTATTATATCTGATTAACAATATGAGTTCATAGAAGGGATTGTGTGACACGGACAAGGAGTAATTAAAGTTAATGAACACCATTCCAACTAGGAAGAAAGAAATGGGTTGTGGACTAAGTAAACAGATAAGGTAGTTAAACTACGGTTGAACCTGACGAAACTTAGCTCTGGGGTGTTTTAGATAAGACAGTGAGTGCATTCCTAGGTTTTCTATTAATTAGAACTGTCAGCTAAGTGGTGATTGATAATGTTGAGGGGTCAAAAGTTAATTCAATTGTGTTGTGTGTCCTGTGTGTGTGCTAGGGGGGTCAGAATGAACTTTTAAAGTTCCCTTTGTCCCGGTCAAGAGGAGGGGATTCTGTTAAGCAATGAAATGACGTCATGTTATTGTATATAAACTGTTGCTTGTGGTAACTTGGCAGGGCGCTCTGAGAATAAATTCTGTTACCTATTATTGATAAGACTGGTCTCCGTCTATTTTATGCAAACAAGAATCTTACAAATTCTCATTAAATAGATTAAGGGAATTCAATTAATGAAAACACATTGGTATAATTAAATTACAGTAACAGTGGAGAAGGAGGGAACAGGAGGGATGGGTGGTGGCGCCGCCGACATGTGGTCGGCGCACAATTTGCCCAGCATCGTCCAGGTTAGTGAAGGGTTTGGCCGGCAGGGATATCCTTGTCCCATCACGCGCTAGCGACTCCTGTGGTGGGTTGGGCACAGTGCACGCAACCACGGTCACCAGGTGTACAGTGTTTCCTCCGAAACATTGGTGCGGCTGGCTTCGGTTTAAGTGGGCATTGTGTTAAGAAGCAGTGTGGCTTGGTAGGGTTGTGTTTTGGAGGACATACGGCTCTCGACCTTTGCCTCTCCTGAGTCTGTACGGGAGTTGCAGCGATGAGACAAGACTGCAACTACCAATTGGATACCATGAAATTGGGGGGTATATACATATACTATGGAAAGGCATTCACTGTTAGTCGCCTGTTGCCTGCGAAGCATGTGACAAATACAATTTGATTTGAAAAGTAAATAGTCTGTGTGTATTCTGTCCGTGTAAATCTCTGTATGAGAGTTCATGTAATTCACACATACCCCAGAAATACCCATGTATAGGGCATTCGGAGAGTATTCCAGACCCCTTGACTTTTTCCACATTTTGTTACATTACAGCATCATTCTAAAATACACTACTGGTCAAAAGTTTTAGAACATCTACTCATTCAAGGGTTTTCTTTATTTTACGATTTTCGACATTGTAGAATAATGGTGAAGACATCAACACCATGAAATAACACATATGAAACCATGTAGTAAGCAAAAAAGCGGTAAACAAATCTAAATATATTTAATTTTGAGATTATTTAAATAGCCACCCTTTGCCTTGATGACAGCTTTGCATTCCCTCGACCAGCTTGGCATTTCCTCAACCAGCTTCATGAGGTAGTCACCTGGAATACATTTCAATTAACAGGTGTGCCTTGTTAAAAATTAATTTGTGGAAAGGCTTTCCTTCTTAATGCGTTTGAGCCAATCAGTTGTGTTGTGACAATGGAAGGTGGGTATACAGAAGATAGCCCTATTTGGTAAAAGACCAAATCCATACTATGATAAGAACAGCTCAAATAAGCAAAGAGAAACGACAGTCCATCATTACTTTAAGAAATGTCAATAAGGAAAAAATGTCAAGAACTTTGTAAGTTTCTTCAAGTGCAGTCGCAAAAACCATCAAGCGCTATGATGAAACTGGCTCTCATGAGGACCGCCAGAGGAATGGGAGACCCAGAGTTACCTCTGCTACAGAGGATAAGTTCATTAGAGTTACCAGCCTCAGAAATTGCATCCCAAATAAATGCTTCACAGAGTTCAAGTAACAGACGCATCTCTACATCAATTGTTCATAGGAGACTGATCGAATTGCTGCAAAGAAACCACTACTAAAGGACATCAATAAGAAGAAGAGACTTGCTTGGTCCAAGAAACATGAGCAATGGACATTAGATCGGTGAAAACTTGTCCTTTGGTCTGGAGTCCAAATTGGAGATTTTTGGTTCCGTGTCTTTGTGAGACGCGGTGTGGGTAAACCGATGATCTCCGCATGTGTATTTCCCATCTTAAAGCATAGAGGAGGAGGTATTATGGTGTGGTGGTGTTTTGTTGGTGACACTGTCTGTCATTTATTTAGAATTGAAGGCACACTTAACTAGCATGGCTACCACAGCATTCTGCAGTGATACGCCATCAATCTGGGTTGGGCTTAGTGGGACTATCATTTGTTTTTCAACAGGACAATGACCTAACACACCTCCAGGCTGTGTAACGGCTATTTTACGAAGAAGACGAGTGATGGAGTGTTGCATCAGATGTCCTGGCCTCCACAGTCCCCCGACATCAACCAAATTGAGATGGTTTGGGATGAGTCGGACCGCAGAGTGAAGGAAAAGCAGTCAAGAAGTGCTCAGCATATGTGGGAACTCCTTCAAGACTGTTGGAAAAGCATTGCAGGTGGAGCTGGTTGAGAGAATGCCAAGAGTGTGCAAGGCTGTCATCAAGGTAAAGGGTGGTTATTTGAAGAATCTCAAAAATAAAATATATTTTGATTCCCTTAACACTTTTTTGCTTACTACATGATTCCATTTGTGTTATTTCATAGTTTTGAGATCTTCACTATTATTCTACAATGTAGTAGAGTCAAAATAAAAAAACCCCTTGAATTAGTAGGTGTTCCAGAACTTTTGACCGGTAGAGTAGATTAAATAGTATTTTCCCCTCAACAATCGACAGACAATACACCATAATGACAAAGCAAAAACAGGTTTGTAGATATTTTTGTAAATGTATTAAAAAAATTAAAAAATTAAATATTAAATTTACATAAGTATTCAGACCCTTTACTCAGTAATTTGTTGAAGCACCTTTGGCAGTGATTACAGCCTCAAGTCTTCTTGGGTATGAAGCTACAAGCTTGGCATACCTGTATTTGGGGAGTTTCCCCCAGTCCTCTCAAGCTCTGTCAGGTTGGATGGGGAGCTTCGCTGAACAGCTATTTTCAGGACTCTCCAGAGATGTTCGATCAGATTCAAGTCCAGGCTCTGGCTGGGTCACTCAAGGACATTCAGAGACTTGTCCCAAAGCCACTCCTGTGTTGTCTTGCTTGTGTTCTTAGGGTTGTTGTCCTGTTGGAAGGTGAATCTTCACCCCAGTCTGAGGTCCTGAGCGCTCTGGAGCAGGTTTTCATCAAGGTTCTCTTTGTACTTTGCTCAGTTCATTTGTTTAACCTTTATTTAACCAGGTAGACCAGTTGAGAACAAGATCTCATTTACAACTGCGACCTGGCCAAGATAAAGCAAAGCAGTGCGATAAAAAACAACAGCACAGAATTACACATGGAATAAACAAAAGTACAGTCAATAACAGAATAGAAACATCTACATGCAGAGAACTGGAAGGAAAGGCGTTCAAAGTAGGTGTTGGCTTTGGGGATGCCCAGTGAGATATATCTGCTGGAGTGCGTGCTACAAGTGGGTGTTAATGGTGACCAGTGAGCTGAGATAAGGCAGATCTTTACCTAGCAAAGACTTATAGATGACCTGGAGTAGCGAGGGCCCGGTCGACGAGAGCATACAGGTCGCAGTGGTGGGTGGTATATGGGGCTTTGGTGACACAACGGATGGCACTGTGATAGACTGCATTCCAGTTTTCTGAGTAGAGTGTTGGAGGCTATTTTGTAAATGACACCTTCAATGCTGCAGACATGTTTTGGTACCCCGTTCCCCAGATCTGTGTCTCAACACAATCCTGTCTTTCAGCTCTACGGACAATTCCTTTGACCCCATGGCTTGGGTTTTGCTCTGACATACACTGTCATCTGTGGGACCTTATATGGACAGGTTTGTTCCTTTCCAAATCATGTCCAATCAATTGAATTTACCACAGGTGGAATCCAATCAAGTTGTAGAAACATCTCAAGGATGACCAATGGAAAAGGATGCATCTGAGTTCAATCTCGAGTCTCATAGTGTCATATATATATATGTAAACATTCATATACATAGCTCATATATTATACAGCGCTACGTACCCCTGCTAAAACAGGAACTAGCTCACACAGCCAGCAATAAAACTACCCCCTAACACTATCCCCTCAGCTTTGTTGTCTCCCGACCCCAGGAAACAAAGACATTCCATCGCATGAACACATACACAGCCATAAAAACTGCCCCTCTACCTCACGAACCCCTGACACAAACATCTCCTAGTATAAACACACTTTCCCCTTCTACTGGTCGGGTGCCCAGAACAGAAGACTGCTGTGCACCAATGGGGGCTTCTACTCTGGCTAGAGGCGGGTCCGCCTCCAACCCTGCGGGACCATTCAGAAGCGTCACGACAAGACTCTACCTACTTTATTCTATGTATAAAAATGAATGTAACCTTTGTATAAGCTCTCTTTTTCACCTGACTCATTACCGAGTTATATGAACTAGATCCGTGCACGTAAAACTGCGGCACAAGATATCTATTGACTCATTAAAACTGCCTTTTGTTTACAACTGAAATCCACTCTGTCCAGCGCCCGTGATTTGGTCTCGACTCTCAATATATAAACACTAACAGACTTGGTAGCATGAGGATGGTTATTCCTGGATTCGATCTATGATAAAGTTGGTGGGTGTTAGAAATTATAGTTTAGATGATTAATTATGTATACATTATTGATTAGAACCATTTATTCTAATACTATTATTTTATGAATTGAAAAGTATGAGTTTTTTGGTTGAGCTGTTACTGAAAATGTAAGCAGAATGAATTAATTGTCTGATGCCTCCTGGGAAATTTAAGGAGGAGGGATAAGATAGTTTTCAAACAGATAAGAATGTTTTGGTTGGATTCCATTAGTGGAGAGAAGTAGATCTTTTAGACAGGTTGGAATGTAGTTTATGAGGGAGTAAAACTTCTCTAGGACTGAATACTACCTATTGTAAGGATGGGAGAGGTGTGAAACTGATGACGTCATTTTATGTTCCCTTTCTTTAAAATGTAATGTTCTTTGTATTTTGGGTCAGTACTCTCTCGTAATAAACGCTGTTACTTTTGGCTTTTTAAGACTGGTCTCAATCTACTTCATGCATAATTAATGAACTTACAATTCATTAATGAATTAGAAATGAGTGCGAATTGGTTTTGGCAATTAAACATAAAGGAATTTAGAATTCCTCTATCAGTGGGAGAGGACGAAACTGATCACGGCCCAAAATCAGACGGAAGAGTGACTTGTCCAGCCATTCATCTTGCCTCAGGAAATCTGATCGGAGTGCTCGAAATAAGGTAAGCGAAGCCTGTTAAATCGAAATCTGCATATTGTATTTTAGCC
Organism: Oncorhynchus keta; assembly: GCF_023373465.1. Lineage (NCBI taxonomy): Eukaryota > Metazoa > Chordata > Actinopteri > Salmoniformes > Salmonidae > Oncorhynchus > Oncorhynchus keta. The sequence goes on along the minus strand of NW_026278362.1, from coordinate 10,603 downwards.
TAAACCAAATTATGATCAGAAAGTACTGAGCGTGAGTATGAATCGTTGCCAAATATGTTTTACATAAGAACCTAAGGCATTGATCAGATATCTTAGTTCGTAGAAGAAAAAATAAAATAAAAAAACGTTACATTTAAAAAATATATATTATTGTTATTTTTATAATTGGCCTATACGGAGTTATTTTAATAGGAATGTGTGTGAATTGTGATTGACCAATGTGTTGAATTCCTTCAGGACCCTGTTTGTTCTGAAATCTGATAGAGATGAGGTTAAGCAGAGGCTGTGTTTTAACATGTAAAGGACACAATAATGGATATTTTAATAGGAATGTGTGAATTGTGATTGACCAATGTGCTAAATCTTTTCCGGGACCCTATTTGTTCTGAAATCTGCATAGAAAACTGTCCTAATTATATATATTGGGTTGTGTATAGAGTGACGTTAAATAGAGGCTGTGTTATAGCACGTAATGGACACAATTATGGATGTTTGGAGATTTCAATGTGAATTTCGTATGAATGAATGTAGTATTTGACAAAACATATGAACCAGAGTTGACGTTCCATGATTTTGAGACGGGAAATTAAATTGAGAGAAACGTTTGAGATACGTAACTGGGCTATATGCACACGTGCTGATATTCAAAGCTACCTTAGTAGTCGTATCTGCCGTGCAACTTTGATTGACAGCCGCTGGCCTCGAACACTGACTCTGGCTTTTTCATTCCTGTTGGTATTGCCTAAAGTTTAAAATTGTTCTGACATTTGTTATAGAATGCTGGAATTTACTGATATAAGTTCATAAGGAAGTTACTGAATTATTTGCAGAAAGTATTTAAATAATTCGCTGAAGCAACTGTTAGTTTTCTAAAATTTCTATCTATATTTCCTACAGAGCTAGAATTATATAACAATTGTAATAGAACCGCATATATTCACTAATATATTGATCCAAAAATCCTTAAATCATTTCTAGAAAATAACTAAATAAATCGCTCAACAGAATTCAAATTACATGCCGGAAAGTACACACGTGAATGCCACCACGTTACTGATAAGATCTTTCTGTGCGAGGTGGGGGCGCATGAGGATTTGAACCAGCACTACAGTACATCCCAGGTGTCGATCAGGGACGGGCTGAGTTTACAAAGATAGAAATAAACCACACAAAGGACTGACTAAACCTAGATAACGCATTATACACAATATCAGACAAATTATTTTGTGATAAAATGGCTGCAGTCACCACACCCAAACTCAGATTCAATGAATATTTAGATCAGAGTATGATTAATAGAGCGGGAGGTAAAGAACAGTATGAGAAAGTGGAGAAAGTGTGGAAAGGATTACGGCTAAAATGGACACAAGCAGGTTACTTCAGCAGGGGACCCCTACAGGGGGAATCTCCAAGATATGCAGAGAGAGCTACAGGAAGACATAGGGAAAGCAACGGCAAGTGAGACAGAGAGGAACAAAGCTCATTTGTTCAAGAAGGAAGGGACTAGAGAGAGAAAGCGGGCAGAAGCAGAATTGAAAGTAGGAGAATGGGCTATAGAAGAGTGTAGGAGGATGCAGCCCAAAAACAAACCAGATATGATGTGCGTGGCCTCTGCGTCAACGGGGGATGTTAAAGCTCTGCCTGAGAACTTGCCCACGGCTCCCCTGAGGCCGCTTCTCCCTCACTATATCCACAATTGACAATGGAGACAGTTCAGCCCCGCCATACTCAAAGGGACAAAATCACCGGAGCCCGTCACACAACCCATTCCTGCCCAGGGCACCTCCCACAATACAGGCTCCAGTTCTGAGAGTAGACCAAGGGGAGTTAAAAGGGCAAATGACACTGGGGATAACGGGTGGCCATATTGTATGTGAACAGCTCGAAACCGGGACTCCAGGCGCAGGAGGCCTCCCCAGGAACGGAGACCACAATGCTCCTCTGTGAACTCTCTCACCTCTGAAACCAGAGGACACCTACAAACAAGATTAGATTCAAACCACTTCTATCAGACGGATAGGGAGGCCTGTCATCAGAGCATGGATATCGAAAACGAAGAAGAAATTGACATGGTGCTCACTCCAGCTCCAATGAGAGGTCCAAACGTGACTAGGATGCAGGACCTGCTGCAATCATCAATAGCTCGAGCTAAGGAACTCAGGGAGCTTATAGCTAACCAAGATATCAACAGAGAGGGAGCCTACCGTGTGGAAGGCATAATGAGAGGAACAGTAACCGAAGTCATCAATGGGGTCCGAAACACTCCGTCGGTCCTCCAGAATCGCTGATATAAGAGAGCGAGAGCAGGAGATGGCAGGACAGTACCCCCTGCGACCGACACCAGGTGATGCACACACTTTGGAGTACCAGCCCTGGAAAATGACTGATTTAACAACCTTGATGGAACAGATGCCTAGCTTACATGGGGGAGCTTCAGCGTGGCTACTCCAACTGCAGACTCTTACGTCAGGCCTGCAACTCTGCCTAGGAGACATGAAAGCACTACTAGCAAGAGCCACTGATCACGGAACCATGGAGGCCCTCATGACAGCAGCTGGCGTTGAATGGCAGGCCCCAGCACTGCCCATAGAGAACTTCCGTACTAGATTATGGGAAGTTCTACGGAGAGCATACCCTACAGAAAGAAACCATGCCACCTTATCCTCCTGTACAATCAACCCAGGTGAGCAACCTGCAGCATACCTGGACAGTGCTAAGACCACATGGAGATCGGTCCACGAAGAACCATTCGATCACACTGATACCACGCTCAGCATGTGGAAGGAAATGATGGTGAACGGGTGTCCTGGAGATGTTAAAACCAAACTCAGAGGAACAGTGGGGTTGATTGCACTTCCTCTGACCCAATTCAATACGCATGTGCACCACCATGTATCCCAACACAACAAGGAAAGAGGGGGAGCTGAGAGCCAGGTCCAGTCCCTCCAAGTTCAACTCTTGAAGCTTCAACTAAAAGAGGCATAGAAAGGTGAGAAACCTAAAAAACAAATGATTGCAGAAGAAACTCAAGACCAAGGGGAGCAGCCAGATATCACTCAGATAGTAGCACAGACTGTCTCTCAGATGATCCAACAGCAGGCAGCCTCACTCACTGCCACTAGGGGGGCCCAACCACCCCAATACCCTCCCCCACAGCAGTATATCCTGCAACAACAACAGCCAGTATGGGCTCAACGGGGTCCCTACACTGGACAACCCAGAGAGGGAAATTACAAGTGTTATAACTGCGGAATTCCCGGTCACTATGCCAGATATTGCACGAAACCACTCTCCCCGCACCAACTGCAATGGAGAGGAAGAGGACGTGGAGGGCCACCAAGAAGAGGGAGAGGAAGAGGAGGACCACCCCCTTTTCACTACAACTACCCAGGACCTCAGCAACAGCCAGCATACAACCACCCAGGACCTAGCCACACGGAGCAGGAACAGCAAGATTACCACCAACCACAGTTTCAAGGTATGGCAGGGAACGCCATGCCCTGGCCATGAAGATGCCCACCACCCACGGCAGGAGAAGGAAGGCAACACTTTCAACTGCACACTGAACCAACAATGATGTGCGAAGTTGAGGGTGTCCCCTATCAGTTCCTGGTAGATACAGGATGCACCTATTCTGCTATCAGGTCCCCTCAAATGCTGTCAACTGCTCAGAGCCGCACTATCCCTTTAACATTCTCCTGGGAAAACTCTCAGTTGAAACACCAGTTCCTGTACTGTCCAAAATGCCCGATCAACCTACTAGGACGAGACCGCTTATGCAAAATGGGGTGCACCATATATCTTACTGAAAGTGGAGTGGCAGTATCCACCAACCCTCCCTCTTCAGTAAGCATCATGATGATGCCACTCCTGCCGACGCCCACGCTGTCTGAAACCCAAGAAGTGTACTGGCTAAAGTGCCTACCCACAGGCCCTGCCACCCCTCACGTCCAGTTTAAGTTCAACCAACTGAAAACTCAGATATACACCATGCACCCATATAAGACTCCCCAAGCTGATATCCATTGCACACTCAATGTAACAGAAACTGATGATTGCCCTTACACAGAAGACTGATGCACCTGACCCCAACTATCAGGTGTTGTACCATTGTGTGTGGCCCAGAGGGGGTAGCAGCACCGGTCATTCTTCAACCACACCTGAAAACTTGGTACATGTAGAGTGAAGAATCAGCGCCTCATGTCACGCTGGCTGTGGGAAATGGTTTTGAAGCACGAAGCCTAGGTCCCATGATCAGGCGGGCATCCAAGCTAACCTGGGAGCCCACTTCAACACCAGGCATACACAAAGCCACCTCGGAAAATATGTGGAGATTCCTTGAACCAGACACCGAAGAAAAATGTCTCCCAGAACGTATACCCCTGCCAAGACACCATGGGAAACCATACACTGATCATACCTCATCAAAAGCCCTGATCTCCACTATAGATGATAAGATCTGGACCACATCCCCTTTCGATGTGGGTCAGCTCCAAGTTGCCCCAGTCATCATCACCCTACTGGACCCAAATCAGACACCTGTTTACCGAACACAATATCGTTTGAAACCTGAACAGACGATGGGAATTAAGCCAACCATAGATGGTCTCCTAGGAGCAGGTGTCCTCTATCCCAAAGTCTCACCATGGAACACACCCATCCTGCCCGTACTGAAGGCTTATGGAGAAACATACCGGATGGTCCAAGACTTCCGAGCAGTAAATGACGTTACTGCACCCATCGATCTACCTGTCCCTGATCCTCACATCACACTGAGCAATCTCTCACCCAAGCATCAGTACTTCACTGTGGTGGACCTAGCTAATGCTTTTTCAGCATTCCTTTGGATGAAGCATCTCAACCACTCTTTGCATTTACCTATGAAGGTCACCAGCTTACTTATTCGGTTTTGCCACAGGGCTACAGATGCTCACCTGGAATTTTCAACCACATCCTGAAGCAATAGCAAAGTGTCTGAAGAGTTATGTAAATAAGGTGAATCTGTTTTTTATCTTAATACATTTGTAAACAATTCTAAAAACCTGTTTTCGCTTTGTCATAATGGGGTATGGTATGTAGATTGATGAGACAAATAAATGTCATCCATTTTAGAATAAGGCTGAAACGTAACAAAATGTGGAACAAGTCAAGGGATCTGAATAATTTCCGAATGCACTGTGTTGTTGCTCTTTCGGGTTTTGAGCTGGTTTCAGAGGTGACTGATGAGGAGCTCATGGGAGCCTCAGGCCCTGTCCCTGACCTCCCAGAGGATATCACCGTGGCCTACTCCATCCCTGAGAAGGTCAGTACCAAATACACCTTTTAAGAATACTGTAGCATCTGTACGGTGAGCACAGAAAAGCCAAGTCCCCATGTATCAGTGGAGGCTGGTGAGGGAGGACAGCTCATAGTAATAGCTGGAATGAAATGGCTTGAACGAAAGTGTATCAAACATATGGAAACCATGTGCTTGATACTGTTCCATTCAATCTGTTTCAGCCAGTACATTGAGCCGTCCTCTGATTTAAAGTGTGACTCATTTACATTTACATTTAAGTCATTTAGCAGACGCTCTTATCCAGAAGCGACTTACAAATTGGTGCAAACACCTATGACAACCAGTGGAACAGCCACTTGCATCTAAATCTTGTTGGGGGGTGAGAAGGATTACTTACCCTTACTTACCCTATCCTAGGTATTCCTTGAAGAGGTGGGGTTTCAGGTGTCTCCGGAAGGTGGTGATTGACTCCGCTGTCCTGGCGTCGTGAGGGAGTTTGTTCCACCATTGGGGGCCAGAGCAGCGAACAGTTTTGACTGGGCTGAGCGGGAACTGTACTTCCTCAGTGGTAGGGAGGCGAGCAGGCCAGAGGTGGATGAACGCAGTGCCCTTGTTTGGGTGTAGGGCCTGATCAGGGCCTGGAGGTACTGAGGTGCCGTTCCCTCACAGCTCCGTAGGCGAGCACCATGGTCTTGTAGCGGATGCGAGCTTCAACTGGAAGCCAGTGGAGAGAGTGGAGGAGCGGGGTGACGTGGAGAGAACTTGGGAAGGTTGAACACCAGACGGGCTGCGGCGTTCTGGATGAGTTGTAGGGGTTTAATGGCACAGGCAGGGAGCCCAGCCAACAGCGAGTTGCAGTAGTCAAGACGGGAGATGACAAGTGCCTGGATTAGGACCTGCGCCGCTTCCTGTGTGAGGCAGAGGTCGTACTCTGCGGATGTTGTAGAGCATGAACCTACAGGAACGGGACACCGCCTTGATGTTAGTTGAGAACGTCAGGGTGTTGTCCAGGATCACGCCAAGGTTCTTAGCGCTCTGGGAGGAGGACACAATGGAGTTGTCAACCGTGATGGCGAGATCATGGAACGGGCAGTCCTTCCCGGGAGGAAGAGGAGCTCCGTCTTGCTGAGGTTCAGCTTGAGGTGGTGATCCGTCATCCACACTGATATGTCTGCCAGACATGCAGAGATGCGATTCGCCACCTGGTCATCAGAAGGGGAAAGGAGAAGATTAATTGTGTGTCGTCTGCATAGCAATGATAGGAGAGACCATGTGAGGTTATGACAGAGCCAAGTGACTTGGTGTATAGCGAGAATAAGAGAGGGCCTAGAACAGAGCCCTGGGGGACACCAGTGGTGAGAGCGCGTGGTGAGGAGACAGATTCTCGCCACGCCCACCTGGTAGGAGCGACCTGTCAGGTAGGACGCAATCCAAGCGTGGGCCGCGCCGGAGATGCCCAACTCGGAGAGGGTGGAGAGGAGGATCTGATGGTTCACAGTATCGAAGGCAGCCGATAGGTCTAGAAGGATGAGAGCAGAGGAGAGAGAGTTAGCTTTAGCAGTGCGGAGCGCCTCCGTGATACAGAGAAGAGCAGTCTCAGTTGAATGACTAGTCTTGAAACCTGACTGATTTGGATCAAGAAGGTCATTCTGAGAGAGATAGCGGTAGAGCTGGCCAAGGACGGCACGCTCAAGAGTTTTGGAGAGAAAAGAGAGGGATACTGGTCTGTAGTTGTTGACATCGGAGGGATCGAGTGTAGGTTTTTTCAGAAGGGGTGCAACTCTCGCTCTCTTGAAGACGGGAGGGACGTAGCCAGCGGTCAGGGATGAGTTGATGAGCGAGGTGAGGTAAGGAGAAGGTCTCCGGAAATGGTCTGGAGAAGAGAGGAGGGGATAGGGTCAAGCGGGCAGGTTGTTGGGCGGCCGGCCGTCACAAGACGCGAGATTTCATCTGGAGAGAGAGGGGAGAAGAGGTCAGAGCATAGGGTAGGGCAGTGTGAGCAGAACCAGCGGTGTCGTTTGACTTAGCAAACGAGGATCGGATGTCATCGACCTTCTTTTCAAAATGGTTGACGAAGTCATCTGCAGAGAGGGGAGGAGGGGGATTCAGGAGGGAGGAGAAGGTGGCAAAGAGCTTCCTAGGGTTAGAGGCAGATGCTTGGAATTTAGAATGGTAGAAAGTGGCTTTAGCAGCAGAGACAGAGGAGGAAAATGTAGAGAGGAGGGAGTGAAAGGATGCCAGGTCCGCAGGGAGGCGGAGTTTTCCTCCATTTCCGCTCGGCTGCCCGGAGCCCTGTTCTGTGAGCTCGCAATGAGTCGTCGAGCCACGGAGCGGGAGGGGAGGACCGAGCCGGCCTGGAGGATAGGGGACATAGAGAGTCAAAGGATGCAGTAAGGGAGGAGAGGAGGGTTGAGGAGGCAGAATCAGGAGATAGGTTGGAGAAAGTTTGAGCAGAGGGAAGAGATGATAGGATGGAAGAGGAGAGAGTAGCGGGGAGAGAGAGCGAAGGTTGGGACGGCGCGATACCATCCGAGTAGGGGCAGTGTGGGAAGTGTTGGATGAGAGCGAGAGGAAAAGGATACAAGGTAGTGGTCGGAGACTTGGAGGAGTTGCAATGAGGTTAGTGGAAGAACAGCATCTAGTAAAGATGAGGTCAAGCGTATTGCCTGCCTTGTGAGTAGGGGGAAGGTGAGAGGTGAGGTCAAAAGAGGAGAGGAGTGGAAAGAAGGAGGCAGAGAGGAATGAGTCAAAGGTAGACGTGGGGAGGTTAAAGTCGCCCCAGAACTGTGAGAGGTGAGCCGTCCTCAGGAAAGGAGCTTATCAAGGCATCAAGCTCATTGATGAACTCTCCGAGGGAACCTGGAGGGCGATAAATGATAAGGATGTTAAGCTTGAAAGGGCTGGTAACTGTGACAGCATGGAATTCAAAGGAGGCAATAGACAGATGGGTAAGGGAGAAAGAGAGAAAGACCACTTGGGAGAGATGAGGATCCCGGTGCCACCACCCCGCTGACCAGAAGCTCTCGGGGTGTGCGGGAACACGTGGGCGGACGAGGAGAGAGCAGTAGGAGTAGCAGTGTTATCTGTGGTGATCCATGTTTCCGTCAGTGCCAAGAAGTCAAGGGACTGGAGGGAGGCATAGGCTGAGATGAACTCTGCCTTGTTGGCCGCAGATCGGCAGTTCCAGAGGCTACCGGGAGACCTGGAACTCCACGTGGGTCATACGCGCTGGGACCACCAGATTAGGGTGGTCGTGACCACGCAGTGTGGAGCGTTTGCTATGGTCTGTGACTCACTCTCGACTCTATGAGTCGGGAAACTAACTGGCAGATCTTAAGTAGTTTCAAGTAACAATGGCCTTGTCCGAAATCTGGCCTTTCTTCGACTTAGTTAAACTGCATACCATTTAGAATGTGCTGCTTAGTATAACCTAATGCAGTACGCAACTAATATTAACATACTATGCTCATCCATGCCTCTAAGGTGTCATCCAATGATCAATTGTGTTGAATCCGCCATTCTGATTACCAGCTGTTGTCAAAAACATGTAGGTCGCAAAATACATTTACTTTCTTCAATAGAGTGCAGTGAATTCTACTAGATAAAAAAATGAATGAGTATGACATCCTGGTATTTAAAGCTTACTACAATTCTGAAATTTCACATACTGTATAACGTAGTATGTCCTTCTGTAGCACAGTTGGTAGAGCATGGCGCTTGTAATGCCAGGGTAGTGGGTTCGATTCCGGGACCACCCATACGTAGAATGTATGCACACATGACTGTAAGTCGCTTTGGATAAAAGCGTCTGCTAAATGGCATATATATATATATAACATTCTATTTTCGTATACTCAAAATGCCTACTATTTAGAATGCTAGAATGAGTATTCGGACAGGGCCCATGAAAAAAATTCCTGTTAAGGGAGAAGGAACAGAGTCTAGATGAGCCGATGGCTCAGATGAGGAAGATATAGCTAGGACCAGAAGACACCTCTGCTTTCAGACAACCCGCATTGGCACAAATGAAACCCTATTCAATATAGTGTGCTCTACTTTTGATCAAGGCCCATTCTGTTAAATTAGCTTAAGCTTGAAGTAATGGACCAGGCACATACAGATGTTAGCTGTATAAGGAATTGTGCTTATGTATCACCTGCTGACCGAGAGGAAAGATTGTTGTAACACGCAAAATTGAATAAGTAATCAATCATTGCAGTTATGGATGAAGTCTCTAACCAATTACTACTACTATATAGAACTTGTAAAATGTTTTTGAATGATGTTGAATGAGGCCCAACATTTCTCTGCGTGACAAACCTGCCTTCACTGTATCTGCTCCATGTTTAGCTCTGGTCCAGAAGCCTTACCTGCGGTGGGAGCCTTGATGGCTCAAGCTGCACGTAACGCTCTGGACCAGAGCTACTCTATGTCATACTCTTAGCTGTTTAAAAACGTATATATATATAGATGTAACTGAAACTTTCTCTGCTGAAACTCTACTGACTGATTCTCTACACACTTTGTTTCAATGGAGGAAGGGAAAGACCATCCTCCTCAGTGAATTTCAGAAAAATATAAGTGAAAAATGTCAAATGTAATCATTTTTAATATAAAACTATACTAAATATATTCACGTTGCCAAATAATTCATTTAAAGCACTGTATCCTCAACTATGTCACACAGTAGCCTCAACAGCACCATGGTGTAGGACTTCAATACAGAACCTAGGATTCTCGTGGTTCTCTACTCCCTTCCATAGACTTACAGTTATTATGACAACTTCCAGAGGACTTCCTCCAACCTATCAGAGATCTTGCAGCATGAACTGAAATGTTGTCCACCCAATCAAAGGATCAGAGAATGAATCTAGTACTGAAAGCATAAGCTACAGCTGAAGTCGGGAAAATATACATACACCTTAGCCAAATACATTTAAACTCAGTTTTTCACAATTCCTGACATTTAATCCAAGTAAATATGTTCTGTCTTAGATTAGTTATGATCACCACTTTATTTTAAGAATGTGAAATGTCAGAATAATAGTAGAGAGAATGATTTATTTCAGCTTTTATTTCTTTCATCACATTCCCAGTGGGTCAGAAGTTGACATACACTCAATTAGTATTTGGTAGCATTGCCTTTAAATTGTTTAACTTGGGTCAAACGTTTCAGGTAGACTTCCACAAGCTTCCCACAATAAGTTGGGTGAATTTTGGGCCATTCCCCTTGACAGAGCTGGGTGTAACTGACTCCAGGTTTGTAGGCCTCCTTGCTTACACAAGGTTTTTAAGTTCTTTGTGTTCTTTTTAAGGCTTTGTGAC
>NW_026278361.1:0-54335 GCF_023373465.1 Oncorhynchus keta | reverse complement strand
CAAAATAAAAGATGGCGGAACCGCAAAAGTTCTTCTGTGCAAAGGTGTTTATTTACAAGTGAATTCCGGAACAAAAACAACAGTACTGCCATCAACGTCTTCACCTTATGGGACAGCTTAAAAACAATGCTGCCCCATCCACAGCTCAATCCAAAATAACCTCCCCCATGACTGAAAGAGGGCTCCTTTTGTAGGGCTAGCCCTCCTCCTCAGAACAATTAACCCTGGTTAATTAATCAATTAATAATACAAACATACATTTTCCATGAACTAACATACTAAAGGATATACATTGCAACACGGTTTTTAAACAATATCACAACATAACATTTACAACATTACATCACTACTGACAATATCTTTCAATATGCCCATGTGCATTAATGAGCCATTTGGGACAGGCACTATAAAGCCAACTCCAATTCCCTGAGCTCGGGTCCTTTTCCAGCATACCCGGAAGCTACAGAGATGGAGAGAGAGAAACAGAACAAACAAACAATGCGCATCCACAACATTGATAAGTATAAAATGCATGCACCAAGACAGAAGTTAATTTGTGTGTCGACCCACATTGTTAACTTATCTTATAATGGCGCAGGGAGGAGTGATGAATATGTGTGTATGTTAAAGAACCAAATGCTGCCCGCGGCCAGTGACGGACTTCTACGTCACATTACCTTCTCCTCTCCTGAAGCGACCATGTACGGGAGCCTTGATAGGTAGTCCGCAGTAACGCTCTCTTTTTCCTGCCTTGTGACGGACACAGAACCTGAAGGGCTGGAGCTCCAGATACCACCTGGTCACACGAGAATTCGGTCCTTCATGGTCTGGATCCAGGTCAGTGCTCTGTGGTCCGTGTGCAGGTCAAATTCTCCCAAGAAGGTAGTAACGGAGGCTATCTAGGGCCCACTTTATAGCCAGACACTCCTTTTTCGATTGTAGAATACCTGGTTTCCCTGGGCAACAGCTTCCGACTCAGGTACAGCACAGGAAGCTCTTCTCTTGGCTCCCTTGGGCCAGTACAGCCAATTCCTACAGCCGAAGCGTCCACCTGCACGAAAATCTCTTCTGAAAATCAGGGGTCTGGAGAACAGGGAATGAGCACAGTCGTTTTTCAGTGTCATGAAGGCTTCCTCACACTCCTCAGTCCACTTCACAGGGTTGCTGGCCCCTTCGAAGTGAGGTTGGTCAGAGGACAGCGATGGTCGAAAACTGTGGAATGAATCTCCGGTACCACCCTGCCAGACCTAGGAAGGACTTCACCTGTTTCTTGGTTCTGGGTTGAGGGCTATTCCTGATGGACTCCACTTTCTCCACCTGAGGCCGAACTTCACCCTTACCCAGCTGGTAACCCAGGTACTTTGTCTCCTGTTTCGCCCACTCACACTTCAGGAGGTTAAGCGTGAGGCCTGCTTCATGAATCTTCCCCAGGACTCTGCTAAGATGCTGTATGTGCTCCTCCCAGGAGTGGCTGTAGATCACCACGTCGTCCAAGTAAGCAGCACAGTAATCGTCACAGTCCTGGAGGACCTTGTCCATCAGCCTCTGAAAGTCGCAGGGGCCCCATGAAGGCCAAACGGCATGACCTTGAACTGGAACAGGCCCATTGGTGTCCGGAATGCAGTGTAGGCCTTGGATTGTTCATCCAGGGCACCTGCCAGTACCCTTTGCAGAGATCCAATGTGGTGATGTAATGAGCTCTACCTATTCTCTCCAGTAAGTCGTCAATGCGGGGCATGGGATAGGCATCAAACTGGGAGATGGCATTCACCTTACGGAAGTCCATGCAGACGCGCAAAGAGCCATCCTTCTTTGGGACAATGACAATAGGGCTGCTCCATTCACTTGAAGATGGCTCGACAACATCCATCTCTATCATGGTGTGGACCTCTACCTTGAGGGCTACCACCAGCCTCTCAGGCACACGGTAAGGATGCTGGCGGACAGGGTTCTGGCCAGGTTTCAAACGAATGACGTGTTCTAGGACTTTGGTTCTTCCTGGTCTCTGACTGAAGAGGGCCGGATACTTGCCAAACAGCTGCTTCAGCTCATCTTGCTTGTCTTCTTCCAGGTGAGCCAGTATGACTTCTGCTCGTTCTTTCCATGCCTCTGTGACCCCATCCGACTCATCCTCTTCTACTCTGCGGACCAGAAAGGACTTTCCTTTGGAGAGTTCCTCTCTCTCCTCCCAGGCCTTGAGAAGGTTCACATGGTAGATTTGCTTTTTCTTACCCTTGTCCGGGTGCAGCACCTCGTAGGTCACTGGGCCCATCTTCCTCCCGATTAGGTACGGTCCTTGCCATTGTGCAAGGATCTTGCTGGTAGACGAGGGAAGGAGGAGCAGGACTTTCTGTCCTGGCTCAAACTCTCTGTGGCGAGCGTGCTGGTCATAGCCTCTCTTCTGGGCCTTCTGGGCTTGCTGAAGGTTTGCTCTAGCTTCCTCTCGGTACCGTTCCAACCTGTCTCGCATCTGGAGGACATACTGACAATCCCCTGTCCTGAGGTAGCTACTGGGAACCTTCCCAGCACTTCTTCAGCAGGTCCAGTGGTCCTTGCACTGGCCATCCATAGAGGAGTTCGAATGGCGAGAAACCTGTCGATGCCTGAGGCACCTCCCTGTAAGCAAAAAGCAGAAAGGGTAACCACTTATCCCAGTCTTTACCAGTGTCAGCCACAAACTTCTCAACATGTTCTTGAGCGTTTGATTGAATCTTCTACGAGCCCATCCGTTTGGGGATGGTAGGGAGTAGTCCTCAAGCCTTTAATGCCCAGCTGTCGGTGGAGTTGAACCATCAGTCAGCGAGGTGAAGTTTGTCCCTTGGTCCGTCAGGATTTCATCTGGGATTCCTACACGAGAGAAGAGCTGAACAAGAGCACTGATTATTTTTGGAGTGGTTATGGAACGGAGTGGGAAGGCTTCTGGGAACCGGGTGGCATAGTCACAGATCACCAATATATACTTGTAACCTGCACTACTCTTCTCCAAGGGTCCAACAATGTCCATTGCAATTCTCTTGAATGGGGTAGAGATAACTGGCAGTGAACATAGAGGAGCCCGCTCAGACCTACGGACAGCACTGGTTTTCTGGCACGTGGGGCATGATTTGCAGTATTTTTGTACATCAGTATACATGGAGGGCCAAAAGAAACGGGAGCCTAGCCTAAGATAGGTCTTATGTTGCCCTAGATGGCCTGCCCATGGAACTGTATGTGCAAGGTTGAGAACAAGTGGTCTACAGGTAGATGGCACCACCAACTTCCTGCTATCTGCCTCTGACCCAAGGTAGAGTATGTGGTTGTCTACTGTGTAAATCCCCCACATGAAGATTGACTGTCCCCAGCTAAGGCCTTGTCAAACAAACATTTCAAGGTTGCGTCAGACTTCTGCAGTGTAGCAAAATTTTGTGGAACATCCCATTGCACCTCTAACCCAGACACATCAGCAACAGGTACAGGGGTTCCCACATACTTCTCAAGACGCCGCTGGCGGGCGTGACTTTCTGGGCCCTTTGGTTCCCCCTCGCACAGACTATCACACAAGTCAGGCAGAGGTTGTAAACCAGCTTTGGCCTGGGCACGAGTGACAACTGAACATGCCATCTGAACATCAGACTGGCAAACTGACTGCTCATATAGCTGACCCCCACACTTCCCAACAGATCAGAGAGTACAGGCACATCCCTCCCCAAAATCATCTCAAAAGGTAGCTTCTCCATTACCCCAACTTTGAGGAGGTATTTCTGACCCTGAATCTCAACTGTGAGCTCAGCTGTGGGCTGCTGTGACTGGTCACCATGAACACATTGGATCAGTGTCTGATGACCATAATCAATGTCATTAACAGGTACATTACCTTTTCTGATCAATGACAGGGAACTGCCGGTGTCAATCATTGCAGTAAGACTTTTACCATTCACTTTTACAGGTACCAAGCATGACCCTTCCCGAGTCTGTCTATTCTGAACACCATCCCCCCTCTCTGGGTACATAACAGTAACCTGAGAGCTTGATTTACGTAGCGGACACATTGAAGCTTTGTGCCCCTGCTGCCGGCAGTAAAAACAGGTCAGACCCCTCCCATCAGAGCGAACTGCATGATCCCTTACCTCCCTCCCAGACACATAACCCCCAGAGTTACCTCCACCATCTCTGGCGTTTCTGATGTCCCTTGTGTCTCTGAGACTCCTTGGAGCGGGTGCTGCAGGTTGTGGTGGGCCCCCTTTACGTGCATTAAGATACTGCAGGGCAAGCTTGGCCGCCATAAGCCCGTCCTTGGGCTCGTGCTCTCGGACCCAGGTTCGAATGTCGTGTGGTAGAACTTGTAGAAGTTGCTCGAGGATGATGACCTCCCGATTTCGTCCTGTGTCTTCTCCCCGGTCGAACCCATCGTCGGTAGAGACCCTTGAGGCGGTGGTACGTCTCTGTCGGCGACTCACCCGATGGCGTTGATGCAGCTCTGGCGTTGACGGTAGGTTTCCGGTGAGATGTCAAACTTCACCAGCAGCGCTTCCTTCAAGCCCTTGTAGACATTGGACAGCCCCTCATCCATTGCTGTGTAAGCCTCTAAGGCCTTGCCCGTGAGCAATGGGACAAGCCTGCAGGCCCACTCTACCTCAGGCCACTGCCACGCCTTAGCCATGCGCTCAAACCTCAGCACGTAGTTTTCAATGTCCTCCCCCTGCTGGTATGAGGGCATCTTTGGCTCCTTCCTCAGGAATGCTGGAAGATGGACGTTAACACTGCTGGACTGGTCTCCTGGTGCTGGCCTCATTACTGCTTGGGGTGCCTGCTGTGGAGTTGAAGTCCCCGCTGCATCGAGCTTTGTCGTCCTGGTGTTGAAAGACACCATATTGGGCTCTCACTGACGAGTTCCGCCTGGTGGGAGCTGTGAGGATAGATTGGCGTAGGCCACGTAACTCCTGCTTGAGGTCTTCGTCCCTCCTCTCAAGGCAGGTGAAAAGTTGCTGAAAAAGGGTTACCATGGTTGGGTGTGGTTCTGGTCCCCCAACTGCTCCTTCAGTCAGCAGCTCACCCAGTTCTGGTTGTCTTTGGCCCTGCGGTCGGGCTCCTAGTTTCTCATACTTGACCTCTTCTTCACCAGACGATTCCATGGTATTCCACCCCGGTTCAACTTCAGGTACCTTTTTCTGACAGTTGATGCTGTTGCTGAGAACGCAATCCTGTACGCATTCCTTTACCTCTCTTGTTGGAATTCACTGATTTGCGGTACGCCATCCCACCACTGCCACCATATGTCACGAGAGTAGGCCAGAAGGCTAAACTGGATAACCTAACCTCTATCAAAATAAAAAGATGGCGGAACCGCAAAAGTTCTTCTGTGCAAAGGTGTTTATTTACAAGTGAATTCCGGAACAAAAAAACAACAGTACTGCCATCAACGTCTCACCTTATGGGACAGCTTAAAAACAATGCTGCCCCATCCACAGCTCAATCCAAAATAACCTCCCCATGACTGAAAGAGAGGCTCCTTTTGTAGGGCTAGCCCCTCCCCTCAGAACAATTAACCCTGGTTAATTAATCAATTAATAATACAAACATACATTTTCCATGAACTAAACATACTAAAGGATATACATTGCAACACGGTTTTAAACAATATCACAACATAACATTTACAACATTACATCACTACTGACAATATCTTTCAATATGCCCATGTGCATTAATGAGCCATTTGGGACAGGCACTATAAAGCCAACCCAATTCCCTGAGCTCGGGTCCTTTTCCAGCATACCCGGAAGCTACAGAGATGGAGAGCGAGAAACAGAACAAACAAACAATGCGCTCATCCACAACATTGATAAGTATAAAATGCATGCACCAAGACAGAAGTTAATTTGTGTGTCGACCCACATTGTTAACTTATCTTATAATGGCGCAGGGAGGAGTGATGAATATGTGTGTGTGTGTTAAAGAACCAAATGCTGCCCGCGGCCAGTGACGGACTTCTACGTCACAGACCGCCACAGGAAAGACCCAGAGTTACCTGTCTCTCATGAGGACCGCCACAGGAAAGACCCAGAGTTACCTGTCTCTCATGAGGACCGCCACAGGAAAGACCCAGAGTTACCTGTCTCTCATGAGGACCGCCACAGGAAAGACCCAGAGTTACCTGTCTCTCATGAGGACCGCCACAGGAAAGACCCAGAGTTACCTGTCTCTCATGAGGACCACCACAGGAAAGACCCAGAGTTACCTGTCTCTCATGAGGACCGCCACAGGAAAGACCCAGAGTTACCTGTCTCTCATGAGGACCGCCACAGGAAAGGACGACCCAGAGTTACCTCTGATGCAGAGGATCAGTTCATTAGAGTTACCTGTCTCTCATGAGGACCCGCCACAGGAAAGGACGACCCAGAGTTACCTCTGCTGCAGAGGATAAATTCATTAGAGATTAACGGCACCTCAGATTACAGCCCAAATTAATGCTTCACAGAGTTCAAGTAAGACACATCACAACATCAACTGTTCAGAGGAGACTGCGTGAATCAGGCCTTCATGGTCGAATTGCTGCAAAGAAACCACAACTAAAGGACACCAATAATACGAACAGACTTCCTTGAGCCGAGAAACACGAGCAACAGACATTAGACCGGTGGAAATCTGTTATTTTGGTCTGATGAGTCCATATTTGAGATTTTTGGTTCCAACCACCGTCTGAGTGAGACTCAGAGTAGGTGAACGGATGATCTCTGCACGTGTGGTCCCCACCGTGAAGCATGGAGGAGGAGGTGGTGTGGGGTGCTTTGCTGGTGACACTGTGATTTATTTAGATTTCAAGGCATACTTAACCAGTATGGCTATCACAGCATTCTGCAGCAATACTCCATCCCATCTGGTTTGCGCTTAGTGGGACTATCATTTGTTCTTCAACAGGACAATGATGCAAACACACCTCCAGGCTGTGTAAGGGCTATTTGACCAAGAAGGAGAGTGATGAACTACTGCATCTGATGACTTGGCCTCCACAATCACCTGACCTCAACCCAATTGAGATGAGTTGGACCGCAGAGTGAAGAAAAATCAGCCAACAAGTGCTCCGCACATGTGGGAACTCTTTCAAGACTGTTGGAAAAGCATTCCTTATGAAGCTGGTTGAGAGAATGCCAAGATTTTTCAGAGCTGTCATCAAGGCAAAGGGTGGCTACTTTGAAGAATCTAAAATATATTTTGATTTTAACACTTTTTGATTACTACATGATTCCATATGTGTTTCATAGTTTTGATGTCTTCAGTATTATTTTACTGTTGAAAATAGTACATTACTACCCAAACCCACTCTACATGATCTAACTCTACTACCCTAACCCACTCTACATGATCTAACTCTACTAGCCTAACCGACTCTACATGATCTGACTCTACTACCCTAACCGACTCTACATGATCTGACTCTACTACCCTAACCGACTCTACATGATCTAACTCTACTACCCAAACCCACTCTACATGATCTAACTCTACTACCCTAACCCACTCTACATGATCTAACTCTACTAGCCTAACCGACTCTACATGATCTGACTCTACTACCCTAACCCACTCTACGTGATCTAACTCTACTACCCTAACTCTACTACCCTAACCCACTCTCTACGTGATCTAACTCTACTACCCTAACCCACTCTGTCATTTAACTCTACTACCCTAACCCACTCTACGTGATCTAACTCTCTACCCTACTACTCGTCATTTACTCTACTACCCTAACCCACTCTACGTGATCTAACTCTACTACCCTAACCCACTCTGTCATTTAACTCTACTACCCTAACCCACTCTACGTGATCTAACTCTACTACCCTAACCCACTCTACGTGATCTAACTCTACTACCCTAACCCACTCTACGTGATCTAACTCTACTACCCTAACCCACTCTACGTGATCTAACTCTACTACCCTAACCCACTCTACGTGATCTAACTCTACTACCCTAACCCACTCTACGTGATCTAACTCTACTACCCTAACCCACTCTACGTGATCTAACTCTACTACCCTAACCCACTCTACGTGATCTAACTCTACTACCCTAACCCACTCTACGTGATCTAACTCTACTACCCGAACCCACTCTATGTGATCTAACTCTACTACCCTAACCCACTCTACGTGATCTAACTCTACTACCCCAACCCACTCTACGTGATCTAACTCTACTACCCTAACCCACTCTACTACCCTAACCCACTCTACGTGATCTAACTCTACTACCCGAACCCACTCTACTACCCTAACCCACTCCATCTAACTCTACTACCCTAACCCACTCTACTACCCTAACCCACTCTACGTGATCTACTACCCGAACCCACTCTACTACCCTAACCCACTCTACGTGATCTAACTCTACTACCCTAACCCACTCTACTACCCTAACCCACTGATCTACTCTACTACCCTAAACCCACTCTACTACCCGAACCCACTCTACTACCCTAACCCACTCTACGTGATCTAACTCTACTACCCGAACCCACTCTACTACCCTAACCCACTCTACTACCCTACTACCCAACTACCACTCTACTACCCTAACCCACTCTACGTGATCTAACTCTACTACCTAACCCCTCTACTACCCTAACCCACTGCTCTGATCTAACTAACTACTACCCTAACCCACTCTACTACCCTAACCCACTCTACGTGATCTAACTCTACTACCCTAACCCACTACTACCCCAATCTCCAGGCTTCACTGAAGTTTACTACCCTAACCCACTCTACGTGATCTAACTCTACTACCCTAACCCATCTACTACCCTAACCCACTCTACCAGGCTGAACCCACTCTACTACCCTAACCCACTGTACTACCCGAACCCAAATACCTAAACCCACTCCATTAACTCCAAACCCCGATTTGATCTAATGCTCTGTGCTCTAAGGACTAAGGTCATGTGATGTATTGTCAGGCCGCACATCTAGGGAGACTTTCTACCCTCTCCCTGAGCCCCAGGATCTGTTCCAGGCTTCACAGATGAAGTTTGAGGACTTTCAGAAGGATCTGACCAGGCTGAAGAAGGACCTTCGAGGTAACTGTACTGGTCCAAAATATAAACACATCCATTTCAAAGACTTGACTTGAGTTCACAGTTCATATAAGGAAATCAGTCAATTGAAATAAATAAATTAGGCCCACATCTATGGATTTCACATGACTGGGAATACAGTCTGTTGGTCACAGATATACACTACATGACTGGGAATACAGTCTGTTGGTCACAGATATACACTACATGACTGGGAATACAGTCTGTTGGTCACAGATATACACTACATGACTGGGAATACAGTCTGTTGGTCACAGATATACACTACATGACTGGGAATACAGTCTGTTGGTCACAGATATACACTACATGACTGGGAATACAGTCTGTTGGTCACAGATACACACTACATGACTGGGAATACAGTCTGCTGGTCACAGATACACACTACATGACTGGGAATACAGTCTGTTGGTCACAGATACACTACATGACTGGGAATACAGTCTGTCGGTCACAGATACACACTACATGACTGGGAATACAGTCTGTTGGTCACAGATATACACTACATGACTGGGAATACAGTCTGCTGGTCACAGATATACACTACATGACTGGGAATACAGTCTGTCGGTCACAGATACACACTACATGACTGGGAATACAGTCTGCTGGTCACAGATATACACTACATGAC
Source organism: Oncorhynchus keta (assembly GCF_023373465.1). Lineage (NCBI taxonomy): Eukaryota > Metazoa > Chordata > Actinopteri > Salmoniformes > Salmonidae > Oncorhynchus > Oncorhynchus keta. The sequence continues at coordinate 44,616 of NW_026278361.1, read as the reverse complement.
TGGGAATACAGACTGTTGGTCACAGATACACACTACATGACTGGGAATACAGTCTGTTGGTCACAGATACACACTACATGACTGGGAATACAGTCTGTTGGTCACAGATATACACTACATGACTGGGAATACAGTCTGTTGGTCACAGATATACACTACATGACTGGGAATACAGTCTGTTGGTCACAGATACACACTACATGACTGGGAATACAGTCTGTTGGTCACAGATATACACTACATGACTGGGAATACAGTCTGTTGGTCACAGATACACACTACATGACTGGGAATACAGTCTGTTGGTCACAGATACACACTACATGACTGGGAATACAGTCTGTTGGTCACAGATATACACTACATGACTGGGAATACAGTCTGTTGGTCACAGATACACACTACATGACTGGGAATACAGTCTGTTGGTCACAGATATACACTACATGACTGGGAATACAGTCTGTTGGTCACAGATATACACTACATGACTGGGAATACAGTCTGTTGGTCACAGATATACACTACATGACTGGGAATACAGTCTGTTGGTCACAGATATACACTACATGACTGGGAATACAGTCTGTTGGTCACAGATATACACTACATGACTGGGAATACAGATATACATCTGTTGGTCACAGATATACACTACATGACTGGGAATACAGTCTGTTGGTCACAGATATACACTACATGACTGGGAATACAGTCTGCCGGTCACAGATACACACTACATGACTGGGAATACAGTCTGCTGGTCACAGATACACACTACATGACTGGGAATACAGTCTGCCGGTCACAGATATACACTACATGACTGGGAATACAGTCTGTCGGTCACAGATACACACTACATGACTGGGAATACAGTCTGTTGGTCACAGATATACACTACATGACTGGGAATACAGTCTGCTGGTCACAGATATACACTACATGACTGGGAATACAGTCTGTCGGTCACAGATACACACTACATGACTGGGAATACAGTCTGCTGGTCACAGATATACACTACATGACTGGGAATACAGTCTGTTGGTCACAGATATACACTACATGACTGGGAATACAGTCTGTTGGTCACAGATACACACTACATGACTGGGAATACAGTCTGTTGGTCACAGATATACACTACATGACTGGGAATACAGTCTGTTGGTCACAGATATACACTACATGACTGGGAATACAGTCTGTTGGTCACAGATACACACTACATGACTGGGAATACAGTCTGTTGGTCACAGATATACACTACATGACTGGGAATACAGTCTGTTGGTCACAGATACACACTACATGACTGGGAATACAGTCTGTTGGTCACAGATACACACTACATGACTGGGAATACAGTCTGTTGGTCACAGATACACACTACATGACTGGGAATACAGTCTGTTGGTCACAGATATACACTACATGACTGGGAATACAGTCTGTTGGTCACAGATACACACTACATGACTGGGAATACAGTCTGTTGGTCACAGATATACACTACATGACTGGGAATACAGTCTGTTGGTCACAGATACACACTACATGACTGGGAATACAGTCTGTTGGTCACAGATATACACTACATGACTGGGAATACAGTCTGTTGGTCACAGATATACACTACATGACTGGGAATACAGTCTGTTGGTCACAGATATACACTACATGACTGGGAATACAGTCTGTTGGTCACAGATATACACTACATGACTGGGAATACAGTCTGTTGGTCACAGATATACACTACATGACTGGGAATACAGTCTGTTGGTCACAGATATACACTACATGACTGGGAATACAGTCTGTTGGTCACAGATATACACTACATGACTGGGAATACAGTCTGTTGGTCACAGATACACACTACATGACTGGGAATACAGTCTGTTGGTCACAGATACAATTCATGACCAAAAGTATGTGAACACCTGGTCGTCGAACATCTCATTCCAGAATCATCTGCATTAATTAATATGTCCCCCCTTTGCTGCTATAACAGCCTCCACTCTTCTGGGAAGGCTTTCCACTAGATGCTGAAACATTGCTGGGAGGGGACTTGCTTCTAGTCAGCCTCAAGCATTTGTGAAGTCAGGCACTGATGTTGGGCGATTAGGCCTGGCTCGCAGTCTGCGTTCCAATTCATCCCAAAGGTGTTGGATGTCATTGTATTCTGTAGCGTTAAGATTTCCCTTTACTGGAACTAACAGCCCCGGACCATTATTCCTCCTCCACCAAACTTTACAGTTGGCACCATGCATTGGGGAAGGTAACGTTCTCCTAGCATCCGCCAAACTTTACAGCTGGTACCATGCATTGGGGAAGGTAACGTTCTCCTAGCATCCTCCAAACTTTACAGTGGGTACCATGCATTGGGGAAAGTAACGTTCTCCTAGCATCCTCCAAACTTTACAGTTGGTACCATGCATTGGGGAAAGTAACGTTCTCCTAGCATCCACCAAACTTTACAGTTGGTACCATGCATTGGGGAAAGTAACGTTCTCCTAGCATCCTCCAAACCCAGATTTGGCTGTCGGACTGCCAGATGGTGAAGCGTGATTCATCACTCCAGAGAACGCGTTTCCACTGTTCCAGAGTCCAATGGTGGTGAGCTTTACACCACTCTAACCTGCGCTTGGCATTGTAAATGGTGATCTTAGGCTTGTGTGTGGCTGCTGCCTCTCCTAGCCCCCCCCCACCCCCCCCCGCATCTCCTAGGCCCCCCCACCTCTCCTAGGCCCTCTACCCCGTACCTCCCTGGTGTTCCAGAACACTGCTTCTAATGCCAGCCAGGCCAGGGAGGGAGTTGCACCAGGCTTGTTTGTAGTGTTTAGCACTCTGTAAAGCCCACTCCTACACCACGCCTGTATGTTTCTTCTCCATGGCCCTTGGGGAAAGTAAGTCTGTTGGTCCTAGCATCCACCAAACTTTACAGTTGGTACCATGCATTGGGGAAGGTAACGTTCTCCTAGCATCCACCAAACTTTACAGTTGGTACCATGCATTGGGGAAAGTAACGTTCTCTAGCATCCTCCAAACCCAGATTTGGCTGTCGGACTGCCAGATGGTGAATACAGTGATTCATCACTCCAGAGAACAGCGTTTCCACTGTTCCAGAGTCCAATGGTGGTGAGCTTTACACCACTCTAACCTGCGCTTGGCATTGTAAATGGTGATCTTAGGCCTGCTTGTGTGTGGCTGCTGCCTCTCCTAGCCCCCCACCCCCCGCATCTCCTAGGCCCCCCACCTCTCCTAGGCCCTCTACCCCGTACCTCCCTGGTGTTCCAGAACACTGCTTCTAATGAGCCAGGCCAGGTGAGTTTGCACCAGGCTTGTTTGTAGTGTTTAGCTCTCTGTAAAGCCCACTCCTACACCACGCCTGTATGTTTCTCCCTAGGCCCTCTGCTTGTTTGACCGTTACCTTGTCCTCATCATACAGGGGTGGCTTGAATTATTATGCTAATTATCCAGGGAGCTTCAGACATAAGGACTCCACTTCCTTGTGTAAATATTGATGTAAATGTAGTGTACAGCGCTGGCAGAGAACAGGGCTTTGAACACAGTGTGTAAACTACAAGTTATTTCCTGAAGGTCAAGCATTTAGAAGGCTGGAAGTTGTTAACACATTGGAAATGGTAAACAGATCTCTCTCTCTCTCTCTCTCTCTCTCTCTCTCTCTCTCTCTCTCGCCTCTCTCGCCCTCTCTCTGACTCGCCCTCTCTCTCTCGGTCCAGATCTCTCTCTCTCGCCTGGGAATACGCCTCTCATCTCGCTCTACTCTCTCTCTCGCCCTCTACAGTCTCTCTGGTCACTCTATACACTCTCATGACTGGGAATCTCTCTGTCTCTCACCCTCTCTACACTCTCTGCCCTCTCTCTCTCTCTGGCCCTCTCTCTCTCTCTCGCCCTCAGTCTCTCTCTCTCGCCCTCTCTCTCAAAGTCTCTCTCTCGCCTCTCTCTCTCACAGATATACTCTCGACTGGGAACTCTCTCTCTCACAGATATACACTACATGCTCTCTCACTGGGAATACAGTCTGTCTCTCGTCACAGATACACACTCTTTTCAAACAGTCTCTGGTCGCGCTCTCTCTCTCTGTGAACACCTGGCTCCTTTCTCTCATTCTCTCAAACAATTTTTAAAGTCCCCCTTGCTGCTATAACAGACTTCTCACCCTGTTCCGCTATTCCTGGACTGTTCTCATCCCAAGCATTTGTGAAGTCAGGCACCAGATGAAACCTGACCGTCTACACATCCCAAAGGTCACTGCTGTCACAGCCCCTGACTTCGCACTGGCCAGGGAGAGGTCCAGGGCAATTCTACGCTGGGGAAGGTAACGCTTCAGGACAGAACCAGATTGGGAAGGGTCATTTGCTGGCCATTTTCTCTCTGATTCTTCATTGTTTTTATGTGGTTCCAAGCAGCTCATGTGAGATGGGGAAGAACGGAGCATCCTCCAAACTTCTAGGTACCATGCATTGGGAAAGTAACGAGCATCCACCAAACTTACAGTTTCTACCTGAACTCTGACAGCTTGGCTGCATCCCAAATGCCACTCTATTTCCCTATATAAACCTAGTGCACTATACCCAGGGAATAGCGATGGCTGAAGTTCATCATAGAGAAGGGCTGTTCCAGAGTCCACGGTGGTGTTCTACACCATAGGGAATAGGGCTGTAGTGTACTATATAGGGCTGTAGTATAAAGTAGTGTTCTATATAGGGAATAGTTCTGTTATACAAGTAGTGGACTATATAGGGAATAGGGCTCTTTTGTAGTGTTTAAAGTAGTGCACTATATAGAGAATCTCCCTAGGCCCTCTGCTTGTAGTATAAAGTAGTGTACTATATCCAGGGAGTCAGACATAGGGCTGTAGTATTGATGTAAATGTAGTGCACAGCGGCTAAGGAATAGGGCTGTAGTATAAAGTAGTGTTATATAGGGCTGTAGCATAAAGGCATGCTACATGCCAGAATGGGGAACCATGCTAGATGCCAGAATGGGGAACCTCGCCCTAGATGACAGAATGGGCACCATGCTAGATGCCAGCCTGGGCACCATGCTAGATGCCAGCTCTCTCTCTCTGGGCACCTCTGCTAGATGCCAGAAAGTCTCTCTCGCGCACTCTCTCTGTAACTGCTCCCTTTCTTTCTCAAAACAATTTTTTAAAGAAAAGACTTCTCACCCTGTTCCCGCTATTCCTGGACTGTTTCTCATCCCAATGTCTGTCTTATCAACCAACCAGATGAAACCTGACCCGTCTACACTGAGGTCACTGCTGTCATCGCGCAGGCCAGGAGAGGTCAGGGCAGCAGGCTATTTCAGGACAGAACCAGATCAGGGTCATTTGGGCCATTTTCTCTCTGATTCTTCATTGTTTTTATGTGGTTCCAAGCAGCTCATGATGAGATGAGGAAGCAGGAGAGAGTTGTGTAAACACATCCTAGTTTCTACCCTGAACTCTGACAGCTTGGCTGCATCCAAATGCCACTCTATTCCCTATATAAACCTAGTGCACTATACAGGGAATAGGGCTGTAGTGTACTATATAGGGCTGTAGTATGAAGTAGTGTTCTATATAGGAATAGGGCTGTAGTGTACTATATAGGGCTGTAGTATAAAGTAGTGTTCTATATAGGGAATAGGGTTCTGTTATAAAGTAGTGCACTATATAGGGAATAGGGCTGTAGTATAAAGTAGTGTACTATATAGGGAATAGGGCTGTAGTATAAAGTAGTACTATATAGGGCAATAGGGCTGTAGTATAAAGTAGTGCACTAGAATAGGGCTGTAGCATAAACCATGCTACATGCCAGAATGGGGAACCATGCTAGATGCCAGAATGGGCACCATGCTGAGAATGGGCACCATGCTAGATGCCAGAATGGGCACCATGCTAGATGCCAGAATGGGCACCATGCTAGATGCCAGAATGGGCACCATGCTTGATGACAGAATGGGCACCATGCTTGATGACAGAATGGGCACCATGCTTGATGACAGAATGGGCACCATGCTTGATGACAGAATGGGCACCATGCTTGATGACAGAATGGGCACCATGCTTGATGACAGAATGGGCACCATGCTTGATGACAGAATGGGCACCATGCTTGATGACAGAATGGGCACCATGCTTGATGACAGAATGGGCACCATGCTTGATGACAGAATGGGCACCATGCTTGATGACAGAATGGGCACCATGCTTGATGACAGAATGGGCACCATGCTTGATGACAGAATGGGCACCATGCTTGATGACAGAATGGGCACCATGCTTGATGACAGAATGGGCACCATGCTTGATGACAGAATGGGCACCATGCTTGATGCCAGAATGGGCACCATGCTAGATGCCAGAATGGGTACCATGCTAGATGCCAGAATGGGTACCATGCTAGATGCCAGAATGGGTACCATGCTAGATGCCAGAATGGGCACCATGCTAGATGCCAGAATGGGCACCATGCTAGACGCCAGAATGGGCACCATGCTAGACGCCAGAATGGGCACCATGCTAGACGCCAGAATGGGCACCATGCTAGACGCCAGAATGGGCACCATGCTAGACGCCAGAATGGGCACCATGCTAGACGCCAGAATGGGCACCATGCTAGACGCCAGAATGGGCACCATGCTAGACGCCAGAATGGGCACCATGCTAGACGCCAGAATGGGCACCATGCTAGACGCCAGAATGGGCACCATGCTAGACGCCAGAATTGGGCACCATGCTAGAGCTATCAGAATTGGGGCACAGTGCTAGACGCTCATTGAACCTTGGGCACCATGCTAGACGCCAGAATTGGGCACCATGCTAGACGCAGAGAGGGCACCATGCTAGACGCCAGAATGGGCACCATGCTAGACGCCAGACGCCAGAATTGGGCACCATGCTAGACGCCAGAATTGGGCACCATGCTAGACGCCAGAATTGGGCACCATGCTAGACGCCAGAATTGGGGCACCATGCTAGACGCCAGAATGGGCACCATGCTTAGCGCGATTCAGAATTGGGTCAATGCTAGACGCGTTCCCTAATGAGAATTGGGCACCATGGACTAGACGCCAGAATGGGCACCATGCCGAGGTGCGCCAGAATGGGCACCATGCTTAGCTCGAGAGTTAGCTCTTGTTCCCGAAGGAGGCTGTCAATAGAGGTTTTAGTCGGTTCATGCCTTCACATTTACATACATTTAGTCATTTGCAGGGCCATGCGAACCTTTTTGCAAAGACCTGTAACATTCTACTGTCACTTCTGTTGGGGACGGAGGAGGGCGGCGCGTCCCTAGGAGGCGGAGGAGGCGGCCCCTCCGTTCGATTGGCGGGGTCACTCCAGGAATGGATGGATGGCGTCGTCCCGAGGTTTCACTAACTTGAACAATATTGTCTTAGACGTGGCTGGATGATCTCTGACTCAGCTGTTCCACTGTTCATACCGACCATAACTTTGCTCCATGGGCTGGATGATGACGCTCTGCAAAACGCTGTAGACTCCATGGGATGATGAGGGCATGTGAAATTGGAGGTGGCGAAGAGAACCGAATGGTGTTCTGTGGATTCTCCATGTGGATGGATTGGCTCAATGTCCAGTCACTCATGAATGAGATGGATGAGCGTCGTCCGAGAGTCTTCTTATCAGAAAGACTTGAACAATATAATGTCTTAGTGATTCGTGCTGGCTGGATGATGACGCTCTGCATGTTGTACTCTGTGGATTCTCCATGAGTGGCAGGATCAGACGACAGCTTCTGGAAAAAGTGTTTTTTTTTTTCATGAATAACTGGTTTGCTGCTTCAAGTTAAGGAAATCTTGTGCTTTTGATCACCTGGTTTTAAATGCTGGGTGACTTCAAACCGTCCCACCTGTATTCTACCAACACATCTCCTGTTAAAACCCCAGACCACCTGTATCCTACCAACACATCTCCTGTTAAAACTCCAGACCACCTGTATCCTACCAACACATCTCCTGTTAAAACCCCAGACCACCTGTATCCTACCAACACATCTCCCTGTTAAAACCCCAGACCACCTGTATCCTACCAACACATCTCCTGTTAAAACCCCAGACCGCCTGTATCCTACCAACACATCTCCTGTTAAAACTCCAGACCACCTGTATCCTACCAACACATCTCCTGTTAAAACTCCAGACCACCTGTATCCTACCAACACATCTCCTGTTAAAACCCCAGACCACCTGTATCCTACCAACACATCTCCTGTTAAAACCCAGACCACCTGTATCCTACCAACACATCTCCTGTTAAAACCCCAGACCACCTGTATCCTACCAACACATCTCCTGTTAAAACCCCAGACCACCTGTATCCTACCAACACATCTCCTGTTAAAACTCCAGACCACCTGTATCCTACCAACACATCTCCTGTTAAAACCCCAGACCACCTGTATCCTACCAACACATCTCCTGTTAAAACTCCAGACCACCTGTATCCTACCAACACATCTCCCAGACCCCTGTTCCTAAAACCCCTGTTAGACCACCTGTATCCTACCAACACATCTCCTGTTAAAACTCCAGACCACCTGTATCCTACCAACACATCTCCTGTGCCCCTATGGGGCGGTAAAACCCCAGACCACCTGTATCCTACCAACACATCTCCTGTTAAAACTCCAGACCCCCTCACTCTGTTAAACTCCTGTATCCTAAACACAAGAAACGACCACTCAGTTAAACCCCAGACCACCTGTATCCTACCAACACATCTCCTGTTAAACTCCAGACCAAATCCTACCAGCACATCTCCTGTTCTCCAGACCACCTGTATCCTACCAAGACTCCTGTTAAACCCCCGAGACCACCTCTATCCTGCCAACACATCTCCAATGAAAAGACCACCTGTATCCTACAACACATCTCCTGTTAAAACCCCAGACCCCTCTCGTCTACCAACACATCTCCTGAAAACCCCAGACCACCTGTATCCTACAATCTCCTGAAAACCCCAGACCACCTGTATCCTACAAGACATCTCCTGTTAAAACCCCAGACCACCTGTATCCTTCACACATCTGTAAAAGACCACCTGTATACCAGAAAACCCCAGACCACCGTATCCTACCACATCTCCTGAAAACCCCAGACTTGTATCCTACCAACACATCTCCTGTTAAAACCCCAGACTGTATCCTAACACATCTCCTGTTAAAACTCCAGACCACCTGTATCCTACAAGACATCTCCTGTTAAAACCCCAGACCACCTGTCTCCTACCAACACATCTCCTGTTAAAACTCCAGACCACCTGTATCCTACCAACACAGCTCCTGTTAAAGGGACCCCTGTATCCTACCAACACAGCTCCTGTTAAAACTCCAGACCACCTGTATCCTACCAACACATCTCCTGTTAAAACTCCAGACCACCTGTATCCTACCAACACATCTCCTGTGCCCCTATGGGGGCGGTAAACCCAGACCACCTGTATCCTACCAACACATCTCCTGTTAAAACTCCAGACCCCCAAACGTCTACCAACACATCTCATGAAAACTCCAGACCCCTGTATCCTACCAACACATCTCATGTTAAAACTCCAGACCACCTGTATCCTACCAACACATCTCCTGTTAAAACCCCAGACCAATCCTACCAACACATCTCCTGTTAAAACCCCAGACCACCTGTATCCTACCAACACATCTCCTGTTAAAACCCCAGACCACCTGTATCCTACCAACACATCTCCTGTTAAAACTCCAGACCACCTGTATCCTACCAACACATCTCCTGTGCCCCTATGGGGCGGTAAAACTCCAGACCACCTGTATCCTACCAACACATCTCCTGTTAAAACCCCAGACCACCTGTATCCTACCAACACATCTCCTGTTAAAACCCCAGACCACCTGTATCCTACCAACACATCTCCTGTTAAAACCCAGACCCCTGTATCCTACCAACACATCTCCTGTTAAAACTCCAGACCCCCTGTATCCTACCAACACATCTCCTGTTAAAACCCCAGACCACCTGTATCCTACCAACACATCTCCTGTTAAAACCCCAGACCACCTGTATCCTACCAACACATCTCCTGTTAAAACTCCAGACCACCTGTATCCTACCAACACATCTCCTGTTAAAACCCCAGACCCCTGTATCCTACCAACACAAACCTGTTAAAACCCCAGACCACCTGTATCCTACCAACACATCTCCTGTTAAAACTCCAGACCACCTGTATCCTACCAACACATCTCCTGTTAAAACCCCAGACCACCTGTATCCTACCAACACATCTCCTGTTAAAACCCAGACCACCCTGTATCCTACCAACACATCTCCTGTGCCCCTATGGGGCGGTAAAACTCCTAGACCACCTGTATCCTACCAACAGAAACGCTCTCAGGGCACTCCCTCGTCCTCCCTTCGGCCAATCTTACCGTGACTCCATTCTCCTGCTTCCTGTTTACAAACAAAAGCTTCAACAGGACGTACCAGTGACGCACTCCAATACAGAAGTGGTCCCACAAAGCCGAACCCGCAAATGAACGAGACACATACAAGAAGCTCTTCACACCTGTAGACCTCCGAGTCCCATCAAACCTGTAGAAAGGCAGTATAGGAGGAAAAACCTGTGGGCAGTATAGGAGGAAAAGGCAATTACACCGACTATGAAGCTTGTCGTATATGTGACTGGGTCCATGTCAGACGGTAACACCAAACTACAAAGGGAAACCATGAAGCCATGGACCCATGGACACCAAACTCCCAAAGGGAAACCATGAAGCCGTGGACACCATACTCCCAAAGGGAAACCATGGAACCATGGACACCAAACTCCCAAAGGGAAACCATGAAGCCGTGGACCCATGGACACCAAACTCCCAAAGGAAACCATGAAGCTGTGGACATGGACACAACTCCCAAAGGGAAACCATGAAGCCGTGGAACCATGGACACCAAACTCCCAAAGGGAAACCATGAAGCCATGGACACAACTCCCAAAGGGAAACCATGAAGCCGTGGAACCATGGACACCAAACTCCCAAAGGGAAACCATGAAGCCGTGGACCCATGGACACCAAACTCCCAAAGGGAAACCATGAAGCCGTGGACACCAAAAACTCCCAAAGGGAAACCATGAAGCCATGGACACCAAACTCCCAAAGGGAAACCATGAAGCCGTGGACACCAAACTCCCAAAGGGAAACCATGAAGCCGTGGACACCAAACTCCCAAAGGGAAACCATGAAGCTGTGGACACCAAACTCCCAAAGGGAAACCATGAAGCCGTGGACACCAAACTCCCAAAGGGAAACCATGGACCCATGGACACCAAACTCCCAAAGGGAAACCATGAAGCCGTGGACCCATGGACACCAAACTCCCAAAGGGAAACCATGGAACCATGGACACCAAACTCCCAAAGGGAAACCATGAAGCCATGGACACCAAACTCCCAAAGGGAAACCATGAAGCCATGGACACCAAACTCCCAAAGGGAAACCATGAAGCCATGGACACCAAACTCCCAAAGGGAAACCATGAAGCCATGGACACCAAACTCCCAAAGGGAAACCATGAAGTTTTACTGACGACACAACGGTGGAAGGCCTGATCACCGGTGGCGACGAGTCAGCCTATATGGAGGGAGGTCCGAGACTTAGCAGTGTGTTGCCAGGACAACAACCTCTCCCTCAACGTCAGTAAGGCCACGGAGCTCTTCGAGGACTACAGGAGAAAGAGGGGAGAGCACGTCCACATCGATGATGTTGTGTAGCGGGTCGAGAGCTTTAAGTTCCTTGTCGTCCACATCGCCAATGATTTACCATGGTCCACACACACCACACAGTTTTCAGCCTCAGTAAGCCCCCTCTGTTCTGTAGCTAGATGGTCCTCTCTCTTTACAGTAAGCCCTCTCTGTTCTGTAGCTAGATGGTCCTCTCTATTTACAGTAAGCCCCCTGTGTTCTGTAACTATATGGTCCTCTCTCTTTACAGTAAGCCCCCTGTGTTCTGTAGCTAGATGGTCCTCTCTTTACAGTAAGCCCTCTCTGTTCTGTAACTATATGGTCCTCTCTTTACAGTAAGCCCCCTGTGTTCTGTAACTATATGGTCCTCTCTCTTTACAGTAAGCCCCCTGTGTTCTGTAACTATATGGTCCTCTCTTTTACAGTAAGCCCCTCTGTTCTGTAACTATATGGTCCTCTCTCTTTACAGTAAGCCCCTCTGTTCTGTAACTATATGGTCCTCTCTCTTTACAGTAAGCCCCTCTGTTCTGTAACTATATGGTCCTCTCTTTACAGTAAGCCCTCTCTGTTCTGTAACTATATGGTCCTCTCTCTTTTACAGTGGTCCTCTCTCTTTACAGTAAGCCCTCTCTGTTCTGTGACTATATGGTCCTCTCTCTTTACAGTAAGCCATCTCTGTTCTGTAGCTATATGGTCCTCTCTTTACAGTAAGCCCTCTCTGTTCTGTAACTATATGGTCTCTCTTTACAGTAAGCCATCTCTGTTCTGTAGCAAGATGGTCCTCTCTCTTTACAGTAAGCCCTCTGTTCTGTAACTATATGGTCTCTCTTTACAGTAAGCCCTCTCTGTTCTGTGACTATATGGTCTCTCTTTACAGTAAGCCCCCTCTTTTCTATAGCTATATGGTCCTCTCTCTTTACAGTAAGCCCTCAGTCAGAGGTGACTGTAGGCTGGGTCTGTATTACAGACAGATGGTGTCTAGCCTACTGAGATGTCTGTTATATTGGTGGTCTTCAGAGGTGACTGTAGGCTGGGTCTGTATTACAGACAGATGGTGTCTAGCTTAGTGAAAGGTGCTCAACCAGTGTGCTCCAGGAAAAACAACATGGCCCTCCCTGACACAGGCTAAAGGTCAGGTAGAGGGCGGTAATTGTCCAGCTGGGATTTAGATATAATTCCTTATGGCCACTGATTGGTGCGTGACTCTCAGAGCTTCACGGAAGTTCTAGAATAGATTCCAGAATTCCACAGCAGGCATCAGTCTTCGTTCCGGGGGAGGGGAGCAGGGGTTCCCAGGGGCGACAGGGGTTTACCAGGGGTTACCAGGGGCGACAGGGGCGACAGGTGATGGGGTCAGAATGCAGTTGAATGATTTGCCTTCGCAGCCACATGCAGTGCCTTGACAGAACTTCACAAAATCTAATTGTATTTGTCACCTGTGCTGAAAACAACAGGTACATTGTACACAGGTACAAACATTACCATTCTTACAAATGGACAATAAGCATACTTTTCTACCACCTATTCTATACCTTACAGTGAAAAGCTTGCGTATGAGCCCTTAACCAACAATGCAGTTTTAAGAAGAAAGAAAATCTGTGCTATATGCAGGGTGTGTTGAGGCTATATACAGGGTGTTACGGTACAGAGTCAATGTGGAGGCTATATACAGGGTGTTACGGTACAGAGTCAATGTGGAGGCTATATACAGGGGGTACCGGTACAGAGTCAATGTGGAGGCTATATACAGGGGTACCAGTACAGAGTCAATGTGGAGGGGGCATCGGTACAGTCATATGTACTATGTAGGTAGAGAGTAAAGTGACTATGCATAAATAATAAACAGAGCATCGTTAGCATATGCAGCGGTAAAGGTAAAGTGGCTATGGGTAGCCATTTGATTAGCTGTACAGGAGTCTCATGGCTTGGGGGTAGAAGCTCTTTAGAAGCCTCTTGGACCTAGATTTGGTGCTCCGGTACCACTTGCCGTGTGGTAACAGAGAGAACAATCTATGACTAAGGTGGTTGGAGTCTTTGACAATTTATAGGGCTCTGACACCGCCTGGTGAGCTCCTGGATGGCAGGAAGCTTTGCCTTGATGTACTGGGCCGTACTCACTACCCTCTGTAGTGCCTCTGACACCGCCTGGTATAGAGGTTCTGGATGGCAGGAAGCTTTGCCCAGTGATGTACTGGGCCGTACTCACTACCCTCTGTAGTGCCTCCCTCTGACACCGCCTGGTATAGAGGTCCTGGATGGCAGGAAGCTTGGCTCCAGTGATGTACTGGGCCGTCTCACTCGTAAGCACTACCCTCTGTAGCGCCTTGCGGTCGGAGGCTGAGCAGTTGCCAACCAAGCAGTGATGCAACCCGTCAGGGTGCTCTCGATGGTGCAGATGTAAAACCTTTTGAGGATCTGAGGACCCATGAGGATCAGTGTTGAGGATATGTTGTTACCTACCCTTACAAATTGGTGGTCGGCCCATCAGGAAGTGCAGGATCCAGTTGCAGAGGGAGTTGTGTAGTCCCAGGGTCCTTAGCTTATTGATGAGCTTTGAGGGCACTATGGTGTTGAACGCTGAGCTGTAGTCAATGAATAGTATTCTCACATAGGTGTTCCTTTTGTCCAGGTAGGAAAGGGTAGCGTGGAGTGCAATAGAGATTGTATCATCTGTGGATCTGTTGGGGCGGTATGCATATTGGAGTGGGTCTAGGGTATCCAGGAGGATGGTGTTGATGTGAGCCATGACCAGCCTTTCAAAGCATTTCATGGCTACTGACGTGAGTGCTATGGGTCTGTAGTCATTTAGGCAGGTTACCTTCGTGTTCTTGGACACAGGGACTATGGTGGTCTGCTTCAAACATGTTGGTATTACGGACTCGGTCAGGGAGAGGTTGAAAATGGCAGTGAAGACAGTTGCCAGTTGGTCAGCGCACGCTTTGAGTACACATCCTGGTAATATGTCTGGCCCTGCGGCCTTGTGAGTGTTGACTTGTTTAAAGCTCTTCCTCTCATCGGCTGCGGAGACCGTGATCGCACAGTCTTCTGGAACAGCTAGTGCTCTCATGCATGTTTCAGTGTTACTTGCCTCGAAGTTAGCATATTTAGCTCCTCTGGTAGGCTCGTGTCACAGGGCAGCTCTCGGCTGAGTCATATTTATCAACGAGTAATAGTTGATCAGGTTAGTTTTCTAAGTACAGGGCCCATTTCAGGGATGTTAGAGAAGAGGGCTGGGTTCATGTGAAACTATAGCTAGGTCATAGTAACATGGTTTAACTACACTGAAGATGACCACTGGTCGGGCACTAATCTGTTATGGTCGACATTGTATGTAGCCTAGTGGTTAGAGCGTTGGGTAACCGAATGGTTGCTGGTTTGAAGGTACAAATCTGTCGTTCTGCTCCTGAACAAGGCTGTTAACCCACTGTTCCCCGGTAGGCCGTCATTGTAAATAAGAATTTGTTCTTAACTGACTTGCCTAGTTAAAGGTTAAATATTTACATTAAAATAAATGGTGATTTTTCTCTTGAAATCAGC
Organism: Oncorhynchus keta; assembly: GCF_023373465.1. NCBI lineage: Eukaryota > Metazoa > Chordata > Actinopteri > Salmoniformes > Salmonidae > Oncorhynchus > Oncorhynchus keta. The sequence goes on along the minus strand of NW_026278361.1, from coordinate 29,333 downwards.
CATTGTATTGCCTTTCTGTGGCCGTTTTGTAAACAGTTTGTCCTCTTCATTCCAGCGTGCAACACAGAGGTGGAGAAGGTGTGTAAAGTGTCGTCTGAAGATCACCTACAGCCCTTCAAGGACAAGATGGAGGAATTCCTCAGCCAAGGTAGGAGAGAACACTACTATGGACACACACACAGTACTATTTTCCCCCGAACCCTAAACGTAACCCGAACCCTAAACGTAACCCGAACCCTAAACGTAACCCGAACCCTAAAGCCTAAAATATCATTTTAACATATTCAGGTAACAAAAAAAGCCCTCGGGTTTTTCAACCTTGTCAGAACATTCTGGTAATGTAGGAAACATGTGTATACACACACACACATACACATAACACACACACACCTCAACCTGATGCCAAGCAGTGTGGACGTCACCTCAACCTGATACCAAGCAGTGTCACCTCAACCTGATACCAAGCTGATTATATGAACTGTAAATTAAATTATGGAATTCACATGACTGGGCAGGGGTGCAGCCATGGGGTGGGCCTGGGAGGGCACAGGGAGCTAGGCCCACCCACCTGGCAGCCAGGCCCACCCACTTGGCAGCCAGGTCCTTCTGTAGCTCAGTTGGTAGAGCATGGCGCTTGTAACGCCAGGGTAGTGGGTTCGATCCCGGGACCACCCATACGTAGAATGTATGCACACATGACTGTAAGTCGCTTTGGATAAAAGCGTCTGCTAAATGGCATATATTATATTATTATATTATTATTATTATATTAGGTCCACTGGACAGGGGAGCTAGGCCCAGCCACAGGGAGCTAGGCCCAGCCACAGGGGAGCTAGGTCCACCCACAGGGGAGCTAGGCCCAGCCACAGGGGAGCTAGGCCCACCCACTTGGCAGCCAGGTCCACCCACAGGGGAGCTAGGCCCAGCCACAGGGGAGCTAGGGTGCCCACCCACTTGGCAGCCAGGTCCACCCACAGGGGAGCTAGGCCCACCCACTTGGCAGCCAGGTCCACCCACAGGGGAGCTAGGCCCACCCACTTGGCAGCCAGGTCCACCCACAGGGGAGCTAGGCCCACCCACTTGGCAGCCAGGTCCACCCACAGGGAGCTAGGCCCACCCACTTGGCAGCCAGGTCCACCCACTTGGCAGCCAGGTCCACCCACTTGGGAGCCAGGCCCAGCCACAGGGGAGCTAGGCCCACCCACTTGGCAGCCAGGTCCACCCACAGGGGAGCTAGGCCCAGCCACAGGGGAGCTAGGCCCACATACTTGGCAGCCAGGTCCACCCACAGGGGAGCTAGGCCCAGCCACAGGGGAGCTAGGCCCACCCACTTGGCAGCCAGGTCCACCCACAGGGAGCTAGGCCCACCCACTTGGCAGCCAGGTCCACCCACTTGGCAGCCAGGTCCACCCACAGGGGAGCTAGGCCCAGCCACAGGGGAGCTAGGCCCAGCCACAGGGGAGCTAGGCCCACCCACTTGGCAGCCAGGTCCACCCACAGGGGAGCTAGGCCCACCCACTTGGCAGCCAGGTCCACCCACAGGGGAGCTAGGCCCACCCACTTGGCAGCCAGGTCCACCCACAGGGGAGCTAGGCCCAGCCACAGGGGAGCTAGGCCCAGCCACAGGGGAGCCAGGTCCACCCACAGGGGAGCTAGGCCCAGCCACAGGGGAGCCAGGTCCACCCACAGGGGAGCTAGGCCCAGCCAATCAGAAATTAGTTTCCCCCACAAACGGGTTTGCTACAGACATAAATAGATAAATAGTCCTCAGCCCCCCTCAGACGATCCCGCTGATGAGGAAGTCGGATGTGGAGGTACCGGGGCTGGCGAGCTACGAGTGGTCTGCTGCTGTGAGGTCACTTGGACAAACTGCAGATTATGTTGGAGAAACATTGGATTTCTATTGTTGTTTTTATGGTTCAGTGGAGAGATTGATCTCAACTGGTTGTTTAATCTCACCCAGTGGACTTCACATTATTGACTTCTTGATGATCTTCCCCTGAAATGTACTAATTCCAAATTCCTCACATTCATTACCCCCCTGTTTTCTAAAGGAAATTATATGTAGTGAAAGCAAATCACTGAGCAGCCATTTCACTGAGCAGCCATTTCACTGAGCAGCCATTTCACTGAGCAGCCATTTCACTGAGCAGCCATTTCACTGAGCAGCCATTTCACTGAGCAGCCATTTCATTGAGCAGTAATTTCACCTATTGAGAGGCATTATAAATCAAAGTGACTCTGGTATCCTGCTTGATTGTCGTGGCAGACTATTCCGTGCTCAGAGCTGTCGTGGTCTGGGCTCAGAGCTGTCGTGGTCTGGGCTCAGAGCTGTCGTGGTCTGGGCTCAGAGCTGTCGTGGTCTGGGCTCAGAGCTGTCGTGGTCTGGGCTCAGAGCTGTCGTGGTCTGGGCTCAGAGCTGTCGTGGATGGGTTTATCTGGATGTGATTAGCCCGGACCAGTAAGAACCCAGCGCCACTTATTAAAGGGAAAGCTCCACCCCGAAAACAATATTTTGGTATTTGATTCATTAGTCCATTGTTGACATCGTCCCAAAATGTTTTGCTTGTCAGCAACAAAGTTTTCAACATATTTAACTTTCAAAATACAGAAATCAGCCCTGTATGATGCATTTTGTTGCATAATTTGATGCTGCGTCTTGAATCATATGAATCCATGGTTTCTGTATTCTGGAAGTTACATTCCTTCACATGAGTGTAGACAAGCAAAACATTTTGGGACGATGTCAACAATGGACGAATGAAACACATTCCCAAAGAGTTTTTGGATGGCGTTTCCCTTTATCATGGTGGATAATGCCTCGTGACCATTGGCGTTCCGCCTACCATGAGAGGTTTCGGTAACCTTCCATGGCCATTCATCTTTGCCTGTGACCCGTGAGGACCTCAGGGTCTGGGGTGTCGGGCATTAACCCCTGAGCTTGTCTGCCTGGAGATGTCAACGTTTCTGCCCCCCCCTTCCACCTCTCACGCCGAGAAACTCACTGCTGCAGGCTGCTGTGTCACTCTCCATTCAGCTTCACGGTGGAATCTCTCTTTTTACCCACAACTGGGATCAATTTGTCAGAGAGCACCCCTGGCACTGACCCCTGATACCCCAGGAAGACACCACTGCAACCCCTAATGCCCCTAACGGAGACCCTACTTCCCCACATCGCCCACTACCAGAGCCACCGGTGCCATGGCTAACTGCACTCTAACGAACAGTTATTCTGGAAATTCCATGTGGGTCGTAGGCAGCACCCACATACTTTACATTGAAATGGGAATCTAAATGGTTGCTTTGTCTTGGTGCAGGTCTCCCTGACTGGGAGGTAAAGGTTGTCTCCCTGACTGGGAGGTAAAGGTTGTCTCCCTGACTGGGAGGTAAAGGTTGTCTCCCTGACTGGGAGGTAAAGGTTGTCTCCCTGACTGGGAGGTAAAGGTTGTCTCCTGACTGGGAGGTAAAGGTTGTCTCCTGACTGGGAGGTAAAGGTTGTCTCCCTGACTGGGAGGTAAAGGTTGTCTCCTGACTGGGAGGTAATTGTCTCCCTGACTGGGAGGTAAAGGTTGTCTCCCTGACTGGGAGGTAAAGGTTGTCTCCTGACTGGGAGGTAAAGGTTGTCTCCCTGACTGGGAGGTAATTGTCTCCTGACTGGGAGGTAAAGGTTGTCTCCCTGACTGGGAGGTAAAGGTTGTCTCCCTGACTGGGAGGTAAAGGTTGTCTCCCTGACTGGGAGGTAAAGGTTGTCTCCCTGACTGGGAGGTAAAGGTTGTCTCCCTGACTGGGAGGTAAGGTTGTCTCCCTGACTGGGAGGTAAAGGTTGTCTCCCTGACTGGGAGGTAAAGGTTGTCTCCCTGACTGGGAGGTAAAGGTTGTCTCCCTGACTGGGAGGTAAAGGTTGTCTCCCTGACTGGGAGGTAAAGGTTGTCTCCCTGACTGGGAGGTAAAGGTTGTCTCCCTGACTGGGAGGTAAAGGTTGTCTCCCTGACTGGGAGGTAAAGGTTGTCTCCCTGACTGGGAGGTAAAGGTTGTCTCCCTGACTGGGAGGTAAAGGTTGTCTCCCTGACTGGGAGGTAAAGGTTGTCTCCCTGCCGATAGGATGGTTTAGTGAGGGACCACAGAGATCTTATTGTTCACTATGTCAATAGGTTCCACCTGTAGACCAATAGGATTGTGTAGTGAAGGACCACAGATCTTATTGTTCACTGTACAGTACCAGTCAAAAGTTTGGACAGACCAAGTCATTCAAAGATTTTAGTTTATTTTTATGATTTTCTTCATTGTAGAATAATACTGAATAACTATGAAATAACACATATGGAATCATGTAGTAACCAAAAAAGTGTTAAACAAATCAAAATATATTTTAAATTCTTTAAAGTTGCCACCCTTTGCCTTGACAACTTTGCACACTCTTGGCATTCTGTCAACTACTACCCTGACTGAGAGACTAGGCTGTTCTGAGACCTGTCAACTACTAACCAACTACTACCCTGACTGAGAGACTAGGCTGTTCTGAGACCTGTCAACTACTACCCTGACTGAGAGACTAGGCTGTTCTGAGACCTGTCAACTACTACCCTGACTGAGAGACTAGGCTGTTCTGAGACCTGTCAACTACTACCCTGACTGAGAGACTAGGCTGTTCTGAGACCTGTCAACTACTAACCAACTACTACCCTCATTGAGAGACGAGGCTGTTCTGAGAACTGTCAACTACTAACCAACTACTACCCTCATTGAGAGATGAGGCTGTTCTGAGAACTGTCAACTACTAACCAACTACTACCCTGACTGAGAGATGAGGCTGTTCTGAGACCTGTCAACTACTACCCTGACTGAGAGACTAGGCTGTTCTGAGACCTGTCAACTACTACCCTGACTGAGAGATGAGGCTGTTCTGAGACCTGTCAACTACTACCCTGACTGAGAGACTAGGCTGTTCTGAGACCTGTCAACTACTACCCTGACTGAGAGACTAGGCTGTTCTGAGACCTGTCAACTACTACCCTGACTGAGAGATGAGGCTGTTCTGAGACCTGTCAACTACTATCCTGACTGAGAGACTAGGCTGTTCTGAGACCTGTCAACTACTAACCAACTACTACCCTGACTGAGAGATGAGGCTGTTCTGAGACCTGTCAACTACTAACCAACTACTACCCTGACTGAGAGATGAGGCTGTTCTGAGACCTGTCAACTACTGAGAAACGAGCGATCCTACTTACAATAACCACTGTTGTCTTTCATGTTTTCTGTCTTGCAGCTAAATCTGACCTGGAGGTCCAGGAGACGCAGCTCGGTGACACTCACAAGTTGTAAGGAACCGTTTCAATGCAGTCATCTGTACCTACCACTTTCAGATACATGTACGAGTTCTATACCCACTGGGCAATGGTTGAATCAACGTTGTTGAATCATTGACATGACGTGGAACCAACGTGGAATAGACGTTGAGTTGATGTCTATGCCCACTGGGTAGAAGTTTTTTTTTTTTGTGTTGTGTGTGTGTTTAAGCAAACAGTGTTGTCATCAATATAGCAGCATAGTTTGACAGTTTGGAATAAAGTAGAGTTTTTAGCTAGTAAAGCTCTATATTTTGACAGTTTGGAATAAAGTAGAGTGTTTAGCTAGTAAAGCTCTATATTTTGACAGTTTGGAATAGAGTTTTTAGCTAGTAAAGCTCTTTATTTTGACAGTTTGGAATAAAGTAGAGTTTTAGCTAGTAAAGCTCTATATTTTGACAGTTTGGAATAAAGTAGAGTTTTTAGCTAGTAAAGCTCTTTATTTTGACAGTTTGGAATAAAGTAGAGTGTTTAGCTAGTAAAGCTCTATATTTTGACAGTTTGGAATAGAGTTTTTAGCTAGTAAAGCTCTTTATTTTGACAGTTTGGAATAAAGTAGAGTTTTTAGCTAGTAAAGCTCTATATTTTGACAGTTTGGAATAAAGTAGAGTTTTTAGCTAGTAAAGCTCTATATTTTGACAGTTTGGAATAAAGTAGAGTTTTTAGCTAGTAAAGCTCTATATTTTGACAGTTTGGAATAAAGTAGAGTTTTTAGCTAGTAAAGCTCTATATTTTGACAGTTTGGAATAAAGTAGAGTTTTTAGCTAGTAAAGCTCTATATTTTGACAGTTTGGAATAAAGTAGAGTTTTTGGCTAGTAAAGCTCTTTATTTTGACAGTTTGGAATAAAGTAGAGTTTTTAGCTAGTAAAGCTCTATATTTTGACAGTTTGGAATAAAGTAGAGTTTTTAGCTAGTAAAGCTCTATATTTTGACAGTTTGGAATAAAGTAGAGTTTTTAGCTAGTAAAGCTCTATATTTTGACAGTTTGGAATAAAGTAGAGTTTTTAGCTAGTAAAGCTCTATATTTTGACAGTTTGGAATAAAGTAGAGTTTTTAGCTAGTAAAGCTCTATATTTTGACAGTTTGGAATAAAGTAGAGTTTTTGGCTAGTAAAGCTCTTTATTTTGACAGTTTGGAATAAAGTAGAGTTTTTAGCTAGTAAAGCTCTTTATTTTGACAGTTTGGAATAAAGTAGAGTTTTTAGCTAGTAAAGCTCTATATTTTGACAGTTTGGAATAAAGTAGAGTTTTTAGCTAGTAAAGCTCTATATTTTGACAGTTTGGAATAAAGTAGAGTTTTTAGCTAGTAAAGCTCTATATTTTGACAGTTTGGAATAAAGTCGAGTTTTTAGCTAGTAAAGCTCTATATTTTGACAGTTTGGAATAAAGTAGAGTTTTTAGCGAGTTGAGCTCTTTATTTTGACAGTTTGGAATAAAGTAGAGTGTTTAGCTAGTAAAGCTCTATAGTTTGGAATAAAGTAGAGTGTTTAGCTAGTAAAGCTCTATATTTTGACAGTTTGGAATAAAGTAGAGTTTTTAGCTTGTAAAGCTCTATATTTTGACAGTTTGGAATAAAGTAGAGTTTTTAGCTAGTAAAGCTCTATATTTTGACAGTTTGGAATAAAGTAGAGTTTTTAGCTAGTAAAGCTCTTTATTTTGACAGTTTGGAATAAAGTAGAGTTTTTAGCTAGTAAAGCTCTATATTTTGACAGTTTGGAATAAAGTAGAGTTTTTAGCTAGTAAAGCTCTTTATTTTGACAGTTTGGAATAAAGTAGAGTTTTTAGCTAGTAAAGCTCTTTATTTTGACAGTTTGGAATAAAGTAGAGTGTTTAGCTAGTAAAGCTCTATATTTTGGGAAACACTATTTAATGAATACCTCATATGAAACATGAAACAGTGTAAAGTATTTATTCCTACAGTTGTAAAACACATTCTATCTTTATGTTTCCTCCGTCTCCATTGGTTGTTCCATAACACTGTTGTTGTTGTTGTTGTTGTTGTTGTTGTTGTTGTTGTTGTTGTAGGTTCCTGGAGTTGACGGTGTTCTACCAGGTGAAGGCTAAGATGGGAGAGAAGGAGGTTTCCCCCCACACCTTCTTCTCCGTGTGGCACGACTTCTCCTCCGACTTTAAAGACCTGTGGAAGAAGGAGAACAAGATGATCCTACAGGAAAGGTACCAACCAGTCCTGTGTTTTTAAACAACCACATGTTTTAAATTAGATCATGACTTTTATTATGTACAGGTTACTATGTTAGAATTGAAGACTGTGCTTTGTCTCACTGAAACTCATTGAGACCGGTTGGTTACTTTCCAGGCATCAGAAATGCATCAGGATTGACTTGTTGGATACATGATGTTCTTCTCTGTTTTTAAAGAAAGAAGAATGTTACAGATAATGTGTTTCCCAGGGCTTTATAGGGCTTTATAGGGCTTTATAGGGCTTTATAGGGCTTTATAGGGCTTTATAGGGCTTTATAGGGCTTTATAGGGCTTTATAGGACTTTATGGGCTTTATAGGGCTTTATGGGGCGTTATAGGGTTTGATAGGGCGTTACAGGGCGCCTACTCTATTCTACTGTCATCACTGCTGACCTTTCTACCAGCTTGACTCTGCTAGGTCTTCAGGTCTTCAGAATCATTGTACCATCTAAACCGCTGTGAATTAAATATATTTTTCGTAACAAAAATATTGTATTTTCAGCTGTTTGAAGCTGGTGTTATAAATAGAGCAGATCTACCCGCTTTTAGACTTGTTTTCAATGAGAACGACAGATCTATAACATACACATCTTTGTGAATATGTTTGGGTCACCCATAAAATAACACATTGCAGCTTTAGGTTACCACATGCTTTTCCAGCGATCTTAGGGACAGTATTATGAGGAATTGTTTTATATTAGTCAGTGGTCTAACAGATAGTATTAGGAGGAATTGTTTTATATTAGTCAGTGGTCTAACAGACAGGAGGTATTGTTTTATATTAGTCAGTGGTCTAACAGACAGGAGGTATTGTTTTATATTAGTCAGTGGTCTAACAGACAGTATTAGGAGGTATTGTTTTATATTAGTCAGTGGTCTAACAGACAGGAGGTATTGTTTTATATTAGTCAGTGGTCTAACAGACAGTATTAGGAGGAATTGTTTTATATTAGTCAGTGTTCTAACAGACAGGAGGTATTGTTTTATATTAGTCAGTGGTCTAACAGACAGGAGGAATTGTTTTATATTAGTCAGTGGTCTAACAGACAGGAGGAATTGTTTTATATTAGTCAGTGGTCTAACAGACAGGAGGTATTGTTTTATATTAGTCAGTGGTCTAACAGACAGTATTAGGAGGAATTGTTTTATATTAGTCAGTGGTCTAACAGACAGGAGGTATTGTTTTATATTAGTCAGTGGTCTGACAATTGTTTTATATTAGTCTAACAGACAGGAGGTATTGTTTTATATTAGTCAGTGGTCTAACAGACAGTAGGTAGGAATTGTTTTATATTAGTCAGTGGTCTAACAGACAGGAGGTATTGTTTTATATTAGTCAGTGGTCTAACAGACAGGAGGAATTGTTTTATATTAGTCAGTGGTCTAACAGACAGGAGGAATTGTTTTATATTAGTCAGTGGTCTAACAGACAGGAGGTATTGTTTTATATTAGTCAGTGGTCTAACAGACAGTATTAGGAGGAATTGTTTTATATTAGTCAGTGGTCTAACAGACAGTATTAGGAGGTATTGTTTTATATTAGTCAGTGGTCTAACAGACAGTATTAGGAGGTATTGTTTTATATTAGTCAGTGGTCTAACAGACAGTATTAGGAGGAATTGTTTTATATTAGTCAGTGGTCTAACAGACAGTATTAGGAGGTATTGTTTTATATTAGTCAGTGGTCTAACAGACAGTATTAGGAGGAATTGTTTTATATTAGTCAGTGGTCTAACAGACAGGAGGTATTGTTTTATATTAGTCAGTGGTCTAACAGACAGTATTAGGAGGTATTGTTTTATATTAGTCAGTGGTCTAACAGACAGTAAGGAGGAATTGTTTTATATTAGTCAGTGGTCTAACAGACAGTATTAGGAGGTATTGTTTTATATTAGTCAGTGGTCTAACAGACAGGAGGTATTGTTTTATATTAGTCAGTGGTCTAACAGACAGTATTAGGAGGAATTGTTTTATATTAGTCAGTGGTCTAACAGACAGGAGGTATTGTTTTATATTAGTCAGTGGTCTAACAGACAGGAGGTATTGTTTTATATTAGTCAGTGGTCTAACAGACAGTATTAGGAGGTATTGTTTTATATTAGTCAGTGGTCTAACAGACAGGAGGAATTGTTTTATATTAGTCAGTGGTCTAACAGACAGGAGGTATTGTTTTATATTAGTCAGTGGTCTAACAGACAGGAGGAATTGTTTTATATTAGTCAGTGGTCTAACAGACAGTATTAGGAGGTATTGTTTTATATTAGTCAGTGGTCTAACAGACAGGAGGAATTGTTTTATATTAGTCAGTGGTCTAACAGACAGGAGGTATTGTTTTATATTAGTCAGTGGTCTAACAGACAGTATTAGGAGGAATTGTTTTATATTAGTCAGTGGTCTAACAGACAGGAGGAATTGTTTTATATTAGTCAGTGGTCTAACAGACAGTATTAGGAGGAATTGTTTTATATTAGTCAGTGGTCTAACAGACAGTATTAGGAGGAATTGTTTTATATTAGTCAGTGGTCTAACAGACAGGAGGAATTGTTTTATATTAGTCAGTGGTCTAACAGAGAGGAGGAATTGTTTTATATTAGTCAGTCATCTAACAGAGACAGTATTACTTTTGCAGTGGTCTTGGTGTGTGTGTCCTATTCCATTAATAATAATAATAATAATAATATATGCCATTTAGCAGACGGTTTTATCCAAAGCGACTTACAGTCATGTGTGCATACATTCTACGTATGGGTGGTCCCGGGAATCGAACCCACTACCCTGGCGTTACAAGCGCCATGCTCTACCAACTGAGCTACAGAAGGACCATTAGTATTCCATCACAGTTGTTACCCCCATGGTTGAATCGTGATCTCCCATAACGTTCCCCATCTGTTTAATATCAGATCATATCTGTCTCCATTAAAACCCATTCAAAAAGCAGGCAAACCTGTCACTGAACCACATCGGTGAATATCTAGTAACCGGAAGGTTGTGAGTTCAAACCCCATGTGGTCAAGCTGACATGGTACAAATATTCTGCCCCTGAACAGGCAGTTAACCCACTTGTTCCCAGGCCGTCATTGAAAATCCCCTTAACTGACTTGCCTATTAAATAAAGATGTATTCATCCCCAATATTAAAAAGACTGCTAAGGATGTGTCCCAAATGGCACCCTATTCCCTATATTGTGCACTACTTTTGACCAAGTGTCCTTTGGGAGTAGGGTGCCGTTTGGGACATAGACTAGACTGGTCCGGTTAGCGTCCAGTTGTTCGATGAGGTTTCCTGATAATACAGAGTCAACAAAGTAGAAATGAGCCCCTGACCCCCGGGGAAGAGATGAGGGTTACTGTTTGTTATACATTACAAACCCCCCAACCACTAAAGGACCAGGGATCACACACATCAACACACATCTTGGTTCTCTCTGTCTGGATCTGGTATGATAATGTCTAGGTTCTCTCTGTCTGGATCTGGTACGATAATGTCTGGATCTGGTACGATAATGTCCGGATCTGGTATGATAATGTCTAGGTTCTCTCTGTCTGGATCTGGTACGATAATGTCTAGGTTCTCCCTGTCTGGATCTGGTATGATAATGTCTGGATCTGGTATGATAATGTCTGGATCTGGTACGATAATGTCTGGATCTGGTACGATAATGTCTGGATCTGGTACGATAATGTCTGGATCTGGTACGATAATGTCTGGATCTGGTACGATAATGTCTGGATCTGGTACGATAATGTCTGGATCTGGTACGATAATGTCTGGATCTGGTACGACAATGGCTGGATCTGGTACGATAATGTCTAGGTTCTCTCTGTCTGGATCTGGTACGATAATGTCTAGGTTCTCTCTGTCTGGATCTGATATGATAATGTCTAGGTTCTCTCTGTCTGGATCTGGTACGATAATGTCTAGGTTCTCTCCGTCTGGATCTGGTACGATAATCTCTAGGTTCTCTCTGTCTGGATCTGGTACGATGATGTCTAGGTTCTCTCTGTCTGGATCTGGTACGATGATGTCTAGGTTCTCTCTGTCTGGATCTGGTATGATAATGTCTAGGTTCTCTCTGTCTGGATCTGGTATGATAATGTCTAGGTTCTCTCCGTCTGGATCTGGTATGATAATGTCTAGGTTCTCTCTGTCTGGATCTGGTACGATAATGTCTAGGTTCTCTCCGTCTGGATCTGGTATGATAATGTCTAGGTTCTTTCTCTGGATCTGGTATGATAATGTCTAGGTTCTCTCTGCCTGGATCTGGTACGATAATGGCTGGATCTGGTACGATAATGTCTAGGGTTCTCTCCGTCTGGATCTGGTATGATAATGTCTAGGTTCTCTCTGTCTGGATCTGGTATGATAATGTCTAGGTTCTCTCTGTCTGGATCTGGTATGATAATGTCTAGGTTCTCCCTGTCTGGATCTGGTATGATAATGTCTGATTTCTCTCTGTCTGGATCTGGTATGATAATGTCTAGGTTCTCTCTGTCTGGATCTGGTACGATAATGTCTAGTTTCTCTCTGTCTGGATCTGGTATGATAATGTCTAGGTTCTCTCTGTCTGGATTTGGTACGATAATGTCTAGGTTCTCTCTGTCTGGATCTGGTATGATAATGTCTAGGTTATCTCTGTCTGGATCTGGTACCATAATGTCTAGGGTTCTCTGTCTGGATCTGGTACGATAATGTCTAGGTTCTCTCTGTCTGGATCTGGTATGATAATGTCTAGGTTCTCTGTCTGGATCTGGTATGATAATGTCTAGGTTCTCTCTGTCTGGATCTGGTATGATAATGTCTAGGTTCTCTCTGTCTGGATCTGGTATGATAATGTCTAGGTTCTCTGTCTGGATCTGGTACGATAATGTCTAGGTTCTCTCTGTCTGGATCTGGTATGATAATGTCTAGGTTCTCTGTCTGGATCTGGTACGATAATGTCTAGGTTCTCTCCGTCTGGATCTGGTACGATAATGTCTAGGTTCTCTCTGTCTGGATCTGGTATGATAATGTCTAGGTTCTCTCTGTCTGGATCTGGTATGATAATGTCTAGGTTCTCTGTCTGGATCTGGTACGATAATGTCTAGGTTCTCTCCGTCTGGATCTGGTACGATAATGTCTAGGTTCTCTGTCTGGATCTGGTACGATAATGTCTAGGTTTCTCTGTCTGGATCTGGTATGATAATGTCTAGGTTCTCTGTCTGGATCTGGTACGATAATGTCTAGGTTCTCTCCGCCTGGATCTGGTACGATAATGTCTAGGTTCTCTCTGTCTGGATCTGGTACGATAATGTCTAGGTTCTCTCCGTCTGGATCTGGTATGATAATGTCTAGGTTCTCTCTGTCTGGATCTGGTACGATAATGTCTAGGTTCTCTCCGCCTGGATCTGGTACGATAATGTCTAGGTTCTCTCAGTCTGGATCTGGTATGATAATGTCTAGGTTCTCTCTGTCTGGATCTGGTACGATAATGTCTAGGTTCTCTCCGTCTGGATCTGGTATGATAATGTCTAGGTTCTCTCTGTCTGGATCTGGTACGATAATGTCTAGGTTCTCTCCGTCTGGATCTGGTATGATAATGTCTAGGTTCTTTCTCTGGATCTGGTATGATAATGTCTAGTTTCTGTCTGTCTGGATCTGGTACGATAATGGCTGGATCTGGTACGATAATGTCTAGGTTCTCTCCGTCTGGATCTGGTATGATAATGTCTAGGTTCTCTCTGTCTGGATCTGGTATGATAATGTCTAGGTTCTCTCTGTCTGGATCTGGTATGATAATGTCTAGGTTCTCTCTGTCTGGATCTGGTATGATAATGTCTGATTTCTCTCTGTCTGGATCTGGTATGATAATGTCTAGGTTCTCTGTCTAGATCTGGTACGATAATGTCTAGGTCCTCTCTGTCTGGATCTGGTATGATAATGTCTAGGTTCTCTGTTTGGATCTGGTACGATAATGTCTAGGTTCTCTCCGTCTGGATCTGGTACGATAATGTCTAGGTTCTCTCCGTCTGGATCTGGTACGATAATGTCTAGGTTCTCTCAGTCTGGATCTGGTATGATAATGTCTAGGTTCTCTCTGTCTGGATCTGGTATGATAATGTCTAGGTTCTCTCTGTCTGGATCTGGTATGATAATGTCTAGGTTCTCTGTCTGGATCTGGTATGATAATGTCTAGGTTCTCTCTGTCTGGATCTGGTATGATAATGTCTAGGTTCTCTGTCTGGATCTGGTATGATAATGTCTAGGTTCTCTGTCTGGATCTGGTACGATAATGTCTAGGTTCTCTCCGTCTGGATCTGGTACGATAATGTCTAGGTTCTCTGTCTGGATCTGGTACGATAATGTCTAGGTTTCTCTCCGTCTGGATCTGGTATGATAATGTCTAGGTTCTCTGTCTGGATCTGGTACGATAATGTCTAGGTTCTCTCCGCCTGGATCTGGTACGATAATGTCTAGGTTCTCTCAGTCTGGATCTGGTATGATAATGTCTAGGTTCTCTCTGTCTGGATCTGGTACGATAATGTCTAGGTTCTCTCCGTCTGGATCTGGTATGATAATGTCTAGGTTCTCTCTGTCTGGATCTGGTACGATAATGTCTAGGTTCTCTCCGTCTGGATCTGGTATGATAATGTCTAGGTTCTTTCTCTGGATCTGGTATGATAATGTCTAGTTTCTGTCTGTCTGGATCTGGTACGATAATGGCTGGATCTGGTACGATAATGTCTAGGTTCTCTCCGTCTGGATCTGGTATGATAATGTCTAGGTTCTCTCTGTCTGGATCTGGTATGATAATGTCTAGGTTCTCTCTGTCTGGATCTGGTATGATAATGTCTAGGTTCTCTCTGTCTGGATCTGGTATGATAATGTCTGATTTCTCTCTGTCTGGATCTGGTATGATAATGTCTAGGTTCTCTCTGTCTAGATCTGGTACGATAATGTCTAGGTCCTCTCTGTCTGGATCTGGTATGATAATGTCTAGGTTCTCTGTCTGGATCTGGTACGATAATGTCTAGGTTCTCTCCGTCTGGATCTGGTATGATAATGTCTAGGGTTCTCTGTCTGGATCTGGTACGATAATGTCTAGGTTCTCTCCGTCTGGATCTGGTACGATAATGTCTAGGGTTCTCTCTGTCTGGATCTGGTATGATAATGTCTAGGTTCTCTCTGTCTGGATCTGGTATGATAATGTCTAGGTTCTCTGTCTGGATCTGGTATGATAATGTCTAGGTTCTCTCTGTCTGGATCTGGTATGATAATGTCTAGGTTCTCTCTGTCTGGATCTGGTATGATAATGTCTAGGTTCTCTGTCTGGATCTGGTACGATAATGTCTAGGTTCTCTCTGTCTGGATCTGGTATGATAATGTCTAGGTTCTCTGTCTGGATCTGGTACGATAATGTCTAGGTTCTCTCCGTCTGGTTCTGGTACGATAATGTCTAGGTTCTCTCCGTCTGGTTCTGGTACGATAATGTCCAGGTTCTCTCAGTCTGGATCTGGTACGATAATGTCTAGGGTTCTCTCCGTCTGGATCTGGTACGATAATGTCCAGGTTCTCTCAGTCTGGATCTGGTACGATAATGTCTAGGTTCTCTCCGTCTGGATCTGGTACGATAATGTCTAGGGTTCTCTCTGTCTGGATCTGGTATGATAATGTCTAGGTTCTCTCTGTCTGGATCTGGTATGATAATGTCTGGATCTGGTACGATAATGTCTAGGTTCTCTCCGTCTGGATCTGGTATGATAATGTCTAGGTTCTCTCCGTCTGGATCTGGTATGATAATGTCTAGGTTCTCTCCGTCTGGATCTGGTATGATAATGTCTAGGTTCTCTCCGTCTGGATCTGGTACGATAATGTCTAGGTTCTCTCCGTCGATCTGGTATGATAATGTCTAGGTTCTCTCCGTCTGGATCTGGTATGATAATGTCTAGGTTCTCTCCGTCTGGATCTGGTATGATAATGTCTAGGTTCTCTCTGTCTGGATCTGGTATGATAATGTCTGATTTCTCTCTGTCTGGATCTGGTATGATAATGTCTAGGTTCTCTCTGTCTGGATCAGATACAATAATGTCTAGTTTCTCTCTGTCTGGATCTGGTACGATAATGTCTAGTTTCTCTGTCTGGATCTGGTACGATAATGTCTAGGTTCTCTCTGTCTGGATCTGGTACGATAATGTCTCGTTTCTCTCTGTCTGGATCTGGTACGATCATGTCTGGATCTGGTACGATAATGTCTGGATCTTGTATGATAATGTCTGGATCTGGCATGATAATGTCTGGATCTGGTATGATAATGTCTGGATCTGGTATGATAATGTCTGGATCTGGTACGATCATGTCTGGATCTGGTCTGATAATGGCTGGATCTGGTATGATAATGGCTGGATCTGGTACGATAATGTCCAGTTTCTCTCTCTCTGGATCTGGTACGATAATGTCTGGATCTGGTACGATAATGTCTAGTTTCTCTCTGTCTGGATCTGGTATGATAATGTCTAGTTTCTCTCTGTCTGGATCTGGTACGATAATGTCTCGTTTCTCTTTCTGGATCTGGTACGATAATGTCTAGTTTCTCTCTGTCTGGATCTGGTATGATAATGTCTAGGTTCTCTCTGTCTGGATTTGGTACGATAATGTCTAGGTTCTCTCTGTCTGGATCTGGTATGATAATGTCTAGGTTATCTCTGTCTGGATCTGGTACCATAATGTCTAGGTTCTCTGTCTGGATCTGGTACGATAATGTCTAGGTTCTCTCTGTCTGGATCTGGTATGATAATGTCTAGGTTCTCTGTCTGGATCTGGTATGATAATGTCTAGGTTCTCTCTGTCTGGATCTGGTATGATAATGTCTAGGTTCTCTCTGTCTGGATCTGGTATGATAATGTCTAGGTTCTCTGTCTGGATCTGGTACGATAATGTCTAGGTTCTCTCTGTCTGGATCTGGTATGATAATGTCTAGGTTCTCTGTCTGGATCTGGTACGATAATGTCTAGGTTCTCTCCGTCTGGATCTGGTACGATAATGTCTAGGTTCTCTCTGTCTGGATCTGGTATGATAATGTCTAGGTTTCTCTCTGTCTGGATCTGGTATGATAATGTCTAGGTTCTCTGTCTGGATCTGGTACGATAATGTCTAGGTTCTCTCCGCCTGGATCTGGTACGATAATGTCTAGGTTCTCTCTGTCTGGATCTGGTACGATAATGTCTAGGTTCTCTCCGTCTGGATCTGGTATGATAATGTCTAGGTTCTCTCTGTCTGGATCTGGTACGATAATGTCTAGGTTCTCTCCGTCTGGATCTGGTATGATAATGTCTAGGTTCTCTCTGTCTGGATCTGGTACGATAATGTCTAGGTTCTCTCCGCCTGGATCTGGTACGATAATGTCTAGGTTCTCTCAGTCTGGATCTGGTATGATAATGTCTAGGTTCTCTCTGTCTGGATCTGGTACGATAATGTCTAGGTTCTCTCCGTCTGGATCTGGTATGATAATGTCTAGGTTCTCTCTGTCTGGATCTGGTACGATAATGTCTAGGTTCTCTCCGTCTGGATCTGGTATGATAATGTCTAGGTTCTCTCTGTCTGGATCTGGTATGATAATGTCTAGGTTCTCTCTGTCTGGATCTGGTATGATAATGTCTAGGTTCTCTCTGTCTGGATCTGGTATGATAATGTCTGATTTCTCTCTGTCTGGATCTGGTATGATAATGTCTAGGTTCTCTGTCTAGATCTGGTACGATAATGTCTAGGTCCTCTCTGTCTGGATCTGGTATGATAATGTCTAGGTTCTCTGTCTGGATCTGGTACGATAATGTCTAGGTTCTCTCCGTCTGGATCTGGTACGATAATGTCTAGGTTCTCTCCGTCTGGATCTGGTACGATAATGTCTAGGTTCTCTCAGTCTGGATCTGGTACGATAATGTCTAGGGTTCTCTCTGTCTGGATCTGGTATGATAATGTCTAGGTTCTCTCTGTCTGGATCTGGTATGATAATGTCTAGGTTCTCTGTCTGGATCTGGTATGATAATGTCTAGGTTCTCTCTGTCTGGATCTGGTATGATAATGTCTAGGTTCTCTCTGTCTGGATCTGGTATGATAATGTCTAGGTTCTCTGTCTGGATCTGGTACGATAATGTCTAGGTTCTCTCCGTCTGGATCTGGTACGATAATGTCTAGGTTCTCTGTCTGGATCTGGTACGATAATGTCTAGGTTTCTCTCCGTCTGGATCTGGTATGATAATGTCTAGGTTCTCTGTCTGGATCTGGTACGATAATGTCTAGGTTCTCTCCGCCTGGATCTGGTACGATAATGTCTAGGTTCTCTCAGTCTGGATCTGGTATGATAATGTCTAGGTTCTCTCTGTCTGGATCTGGTACGATAATGTCTAGGTTCTCTCCGTCTGGATCTGGTATGATAATGTCTAGGTTCTCTCTGTCTGGATCTGGTACGATAATGTCTAGGTTCTCTCCGTCTGGATCTGGTATGATAATGTCTAGGTTCTTTCTCTGGATCTGGTATGATAATGTCTAGTTTCTGTCTGTCTGGATCTGGTACGATAATGGCTGGATCTGGTACGATAATGTCTAGGTTCTCTCCGTCTGGATCTGGTATGATAATGTCTAGGTTCTCTCTGTCTGGATCTGGTATGATAATGTCTAGGTTCTCTCTGTCTGGATCTGGTATGATAATGTCTAGGTTCTCTCTGTCTGGATCTGGTATGATAATGTCTGATTTCTCTCTGTCTGGATCTGGTATGATAATGTCTAGGTTCTCTCTGTCTAGATCTGGTACGATAATGTCTAGGTCCTCTCTGTCTGGATCTGGTATGATAATGTCTAGGTTCTCTGTCTGGATCTGGTACGATAATGTCTAGGTTCTCTCCGTCTGGATCTGGTATGATAATGTCTAGGGTTCTCTCAGTCTGGATCTGGTACGATAATGTCTAGGTTCTCTCCGTCTGGATCTGGTACGATAATGTCTAGGGTTCTCTCTGTCTGGATCTGGTATGATAATGTCTAGGTTCTCTCTGTCTGGATCTGGTATGATAATGTCTAGGTTCTCTGTCTGGATCTGGTATGATAATGTCTAGGTTCTCTCTGTCTGGATCTGGTATGATAATGTCTAGGTTCTCTCTGTCTGGATCTGGTATGATAATGTCTAGGTTCTCTGTCTGGATCTGGTACGATAATGTCTAGGTTCTCTGTCTGGATCTGGTATGATAATGTCTAGGTTCTCTGTCTGGATCTGGTACGATAATGTCTAGGTTCTCTCCGTCTGGTTCTGGTACGATAATGTCTAGGTTCTCTCCGTCTGGTTCTGGTACGATAATGTCCAGGTTCTCTCAGTCTGGATCTGGTACGATAATGTCTAGGGTTCTCTCCGTCTGGATCTGGTACGATAATGTCCAGGTTCTCTCAGTCTGGATCTGGTACGATAATGTCTAGGTTCTCTCTCGTCTGGATCTGGTACGATAATGTCTAGGGTTCTCTCTGTCTGGATCTGGTATGATAATGTCTAGGTTCTCTCTGTCTGGATCTGGTATGATAATGTCTGGATCTGGTACGATAATGTCTAGGTTCTCTCCGTCTGGATCTGGTATGATAATGTCTAGGTTCTCTCCGTCTGGATCTGGTATGATAATGTCTAGGTTCTCTCCGTCTGGATCTGGTATGATAATGTCTAGGTTCTCTCCGTCTGGATCTGGTACGATAATGTCTAGGTTCTCTCCGTCGATCTGGTATGATAATGTCTAGGTTCTCTCCGTCTGGATCTGGTATGATAATGTCTAGGTTCTCTCCGTCTGGATCTGGTATGATAATGTCTAGGTTCTCTCTGTCTGGATCTGGTATGATAATGTCTGATTTCTCTCTGTCTGGATCTGGTATGATAATGTCTAGGTTCTCTCTGTCTGGATCAGATACAATAATGTCTAGTTTCTCTCTGTCTGGATCTGGTACGATAATGTCTAGTTTCTCTGTCTGGATCTGGTACGATAATGTCTAGGTTCTCTCTGTCTGGATCTGGTACGATAATGTCTCGTTTCTCTCTGTCTGGATCTGGTACGATCATGTCTGGATCTGGTACGATAATGTCTGGATCTTGTATGATAATGTCTGGATCTGGCATGATAATGTCTGGATCTGGTATGATAATGTCTGGATCTGGTATGATAATGTCTGGATCTGGTACGATCATGTCTGGATCTGGTCTGATAATGGCTGGATCTGGTATGATAATGGCTGGATCTGGTACGATAATGTCCAGTTTCTCTCTCTCTGGATCTGGTACGATAATGTCTGGATCTGGTACGATAATGTCTAGTTTCTCTCTGTCTGGATCTGGTATGATAATGTCTAGTTTCTCTCTGTCTGGATCTGGTACGATAATGTCTCGTTTCTCTTTCTGGATCTGGTACGATAATGTCTAGTTTCTCTCTGTCTGGATCTGGTATGATAATGTCTAGGTTCTCTCTGTCTGGATTTGGTACGATAATGTCTAGGTTCTCTCTGTCTGGATCTGGTATGATAATGTCTAGGTTATCTCTGTCTGGATCTGGTACCATAATGTCTAGGGTTCTCTGTCTGGATCTGGTACGATAATGTCTAGGTTCTCTCTGTCTGGATCTGGTATGATAATGTCTAGGTTCTCTGTCTGGATCTGGTATGATAATGTCTAGGTTCTCTCTGTCTGGATCTGGTATGATAATGTCTAGGTTCTCTCTGTCTGGATCTGGTACGATAATGTCTAGGTTCTCTGTCTGGATCTGGTACGATAATGTCTAGGTTCTCTCTGTCTGGATCTGGTATGATAATGTCTAGGTTCTCTCTGTCTGGATCTGGTACGATAATGTCTAGGTTCTCTCTGTCTGGATCTGGTACGATAATGTCTAGGTTCTCTCTGTCTGGATCTGGTACGATAATGTCTAGGTTCTCTCTGTCTGGATCTGGTATGATAATGTCTAGGTTCTCTCTGTCTGGATCTGGTACGATAATGTCTAGGTTCTCTCTGTCTGGATCTGGTACGATAATGTCTAGGTTCTCTCTGTCTGGATCTGGTACGATAATGTCTAGGTTCTCTCTGTCTGGATCTGGTATGATAATGTCTAGTCTGGGATCTGGTACGATAATGTCTAGGTTCTCTCCGTCTGGATCTGGTATGATAATGTCTAGGTTCTCTGTCTGGATCTGGTACGATAATGTCTAGGTTCTCTCCGCCTGGATCTGGTAGATAATGTCTAGGTTCTCTGTCTGGATCTGGTATGATAATGTCTAGGTTCTCTCTGTCTGGATCTGGTACGATAATGTCTAGGTTCTCTCCGTCTGGATCTGGTATGATAATGTCTAGGTTCTCTCTGTCTGGATCTGGTACGATAATGTCTAGGTTCTCTCCGTCTGGATCTGGTATGATAATGTCTAGGTTCTCTGTCTGGATCTGGTATGATAATGTCTAGGTTCTCTCTGTCTGGATCTGGTATGATAATGTCTAGGTTCTCTCTGTCTGGATCTGGTATGATAATGTCTGATTTCTCCTGTCTGGATCTGGTATGATAATGTCTAGGTTCTCTGTCTAGATCTGGTACGATAATGTCTAGGTCCTCTCTGTCTGGATCTGGTATGATAATGTCTAGGTTCTCTGTCTGGATCTGGTACGATAATGTCTAGGTTCTCTCCGTCTGGATCTGGTACGATAATGTCTAGGTTCTCTCCGTCTGGATCTGGTACGATAATGTCTAGGTTCTCTCAGTCTGGATCTGGTACGATAATGTCTAGGGTTCTCTCTGTCTGGATCTGGTATGATAATGTCTAGGTTCTCTCTGTCTGGATCTGGTATGATAATGTCTAGGTTCTCTGTCTGGATCTGGTATGATAATGTCTAGGTTCTCTCTGTCTGGATCTGGTATGATAATGTCTAGGTTCTCTCTGTCTGGATCTGGTATGATAATGTCTAGGTTCTCTGTCTGGATCTGGTACGATAATGTCTAGGTTCTCTCCGTCTGGATCTGGTACGATAATGTCTAGGTTCTCTGTCTGGATCTGGTACGATAATGTCTAGGTTTCTCTCCGTCTGGATCTGGTATGATAATGTCTAGGTTCTCTGTCTGGATCTGGTACGATAATGTCTAGGTTCTCTCCGCCTGGATCTGGTACGATAATGTCTAGGTTCTCTCAGTCTGGATCTGGTATGATAATGTCTAGGTTCTCTCTGTCTGGATCTGGTACGATAATGTCTAGGTTCTCTCCGTCTGGATCTGGTATGATAATGTCTAGGTTCTCTCTGTCTGGATCTGGTACGATAATGTCTAGGTTCTCTCCGTCTGGATCTGGTATGATAATGTCTAGGTTCTTTCTCTGGATCTGGTATGATAATGTCTAGTTTCTGTCTGTCTGGATCTGGTACGATAATGGCTGGATCTGGTACGATAATGTCTAGGTTCTCTCCGTCTGGATCTGGTATGATAATGTCTAGGTTCTCTCTGTCTGGATCTGGTATGATAATGTCTAGGTTCTCTCTGTCTGGATCTGGTATGATAATGTCTAGGTTCTCTCTGTCTGGATCTGGTATGATAATGTCTGATTTCTCTCTGTCTGGATCTGGTATGATAATGTCTAGGTTCTCTCTGTCTAGATCTGGTACGATAATGTCTAGGTCCTCTCTGTCTGGATCTGGTATGATAATGTCTAGGTTCTCTGTCTGGATCTGGTACGATAATGTCTAGGTTCTCTCCGTCTGGATCTGGTATGATAATGTCTAGGTTTCTCTCAGTCTGGATCTGGTACGATAATGTCTGGTTCTCTCCGTCTGGATCTGGTACGATAATGTCTAGGTTCTCTCTGTCTGGATCTGGTATGATAATGTCTAGGTTCTCTCTGTCTGGATCTGGTATGATAATGTCTAGGTTCTCTGTCTGGATCTGGTATGATAATGTCTAGGTTCTCTCTGTCTGGATCTGGTATGATAATGTCTAGGTTCTCTCTGTCTGGATCTGGTATGATAATGTCTAGGTTCTCTGTCTGGATCTGGTACGATAATGTCTAGGTTCTCTCTGTCTGGATCTGGTATGATAATGTCTAGGTTCTCTGTCTGGATCTGGTACGATAATGTCTAGGTTCTCTCCGTCTGGTTCTGGTACGATAATGTCCAGGTTCTCTCAGTCTGGATCTGGTACGATAATGTCTAGGGTTCTCTCCGTCTGGATCTGGTACGATAATGTCCAGGTTCTCTCAGTCTGGATCTGGTACGATAATGTCTAGGTTCTCTCTGTCTGGATCTGGTACGATAATGTCTAGGTTCTCTCCGTCTGGATCTGGTATGATAATGTCTAGGTTCTCTGTCTGGATCTGGTACGATAATGTCTAGGTTCTCTCCGTCTGGATCTGGTATGATAATGTCTAGGTTCTCTGTCTGGATCTGGTACGATAATGTCTAGGTTCTCTCCGCCTGGATCTGGTACGATAATGTCTAGGTTCTCTCAGTCTGGATCTGGTATGATAATGTCTAGGTTCTCTCTGTCTGGATCTGGTATGATAATGTCTAGGTTCTCTCCGTCTGGATCTGGTATGATAATGTCTAGGTTCTCTCTGTCTGGATCTGGTACGATAATGTCTAGGTTCTCTCCGTCTGGATCTGGTATGATAATGTCTAGGCTCTCTCTGTCTGGATCTGGTATGATAATGTCTAGGTTCTCTCTGTCTGGATCTGGTATGATAATGTCTAGGTTCTCTCTGTCTGGATCTGGTATGATAATGTCTGATTTCTCTCTGTCTGGATCTGGTATGATAATGTCTAGGTTCTCTCTAGATCTGGTACTAATGTCTAGGTCCTCTCTGTCTGGATCTGGTATGATAATGTCTAGGTTCTCTGTCTGGATCTGGTACGATAATGTCTAGGTTCTCTCCGTCTGGATCTGGTACGATAATGTCTAGGTTCTCTCCGTCTGGATCTGGTACGATAATGTCTAGGTTCTCTCAGTCTGGATCTGGTACGATAATGTCTAGGGTTCTCTCTGTCTGGATCTGGTATGATAATGTCTAGGTTCTCTCTGTCTGGATCTGGTATGATAATGTCTAGGTTCTCTGTCTGGATCTGGTATGATAATGTCTAGGTTCTCTCTGTCTGGATCTGGTATGATAATGTCTAGGTTCTCTCTGTCTGGATCTGGTATGATAATGTCTAGGTTCTCTGTCTGGATCTGGTACGATAATGTCTAGGTTCTCTCCGTCTGGATCTGGTACGATAATGTCTAGGTTCTCTGTCTGGATCTGGTACGATAATGTCTAGGTTTCTCTCCGTCTGGATCTGGTATGATAATGTCTAGGTTCTCTGTCTGGATCTGGTATGATAATGTCTAGGTTCTCTCCGCCTGGATCTGGTACGATAATGTCTAGGTTCTCTGTCTGGATCTGGTATGATAATGTCTAGGTTCTCTCTGTCTGGATCTGGTACGATAATGTCTAGGTTCTCTCTGTCTGGATCTGGTATGATAATGTCTAGGTTTCTCTCTGTCTGGATCTGGTATGATAATGTCTAGGTTCTCTCCGTCTGGATCTGGTATGATAATGTCTAGGTTCTTTCTCTGGATCTGGTATGATAATGTCTAGTTTCTGTCTGTCTGGATCTGGTATGATAATGGCTGGATCTGGTACGATAATGTCTAGGTTCTCTCCGTCCTGGATCTGGTATGATAATGTCTAGGTTCTCTCTGTCTGGATCTGGTATGATAATGTCTAGGTTCTCTGTCTGGATCTGGTATGATAATGTCTAGGTTCTCTCTGTCTGGATCTGGTATGATAATGTCTGATTTTCTCTGTCTGGATCTGGTATGATAATGTCTAGGTTCTCTCTGTCTAGATCTGGTACGATAATGTCTAGGTCTCTCTGTCTGGATCTGGTATGATAATGTCTAGGTTCTCTGTCTGGATCTGGTATGATAATGTCTAGGTTCTCTGTCTGGATCTGGTATGATAATGTCTAGGTTCTCTGTCTGGATCTGGTACGATAATGTCTAGGTTCTCTCCGTCTGGATCTGGTACGATAATGTCTAGGGTTCTCTCTGTCTGGATCTGGTATGATAATGTCTAGGTTCTCTCTGTCTGGATCTGGTATGATAATGTCTAGGTTCTCTGTCTGGATCTGGTATGATAATGTCTAGGTTCTCTCTGTCTGGATCTGGTATGATAATGTCTAGGTTCTCTCTGTCTGGATCTGGTATGATAATGTCTAGGTTCTCTGTCTGGATCTGGTACGATAATGTCTAGGTTCTCTCTGTCTGGATCTGGTATGATAATGTCTAGGTTCTCTGTCTGGATCTGGTACGATAATGTCTAGGTTCTCTCCGTCTGGTTCTGGTACGATAATGTCAGGTTCTCTCAGTCTGGATCTGGTACGATAATGTCTAGGGTTCTCTCCGTCTGGATCTGGTACGATAATGTCCAGGTTCTCTCAGTCTGGATCTGGTACGATAATGTCTAGGTTCTCTCCGTCTGGATCTGGTACGATAATGTCTAGGGTTCTCTGTCTGGATCTGGTATGATAATGTCTAGGTTCTCTCTGTCTGGATCTGGTATGATAATGTCTGGATCTGGTACGATAATGTCTAGGTTCTCTCCGTCTGGATCTGGTATGATAATGTCTAGGTTCTCTCCGTCTGGATCTGGTATGATAATGTCTAGGTTCTCTCCGTCTGGATCTGGTATGATAATGTCTAGGTTCTCTCCGTCTGGATCTGGTACGATAATGTCTAGGTTCTCTCCGTCGATCTGGTATGATAATGTCTAGGTTCTCTCCGTCTGGATCTGGTATGATAATGTCTAGGTTCTCTCCGTCTGGATCTGGTATGATAATGTCTAGGTTCTCTCTGTCTGGATCTGGTATGATAATGTCTGATTTCTCTGTCTGGATCTGGTATGATAATGTCTAGGTTCTCTCTGTCTGGATCAGATACAATAATGTCTAGTTTCTCTGTCTGGATCTGGTACGATAATGTCTAGTTTCTCTGTCTGGATCTGGTACGATAATGTCTAGGTTCTCTCTGTCTGGATCTGTACGATAATGTCTCGTTTCTCTCTGTCTGGTATCATGTCTGGGATCTGGTACGATCATGTCTGGATCTGGTACGATAATGTCTGGATCTGGTATGATAATGTCTGGATCTGGCATGATAATGTCTGGATCTGGTATGATAATGTCTGGATCTGGTACGATCATGTCTGGATCTGGTACGATCATGTCTGGATCTGGTATGATAATGGCTGGATCTGGTATGATAATGGCTGGATCTGGTACGATAATGTCTAGTTTCTCTCTCTCTGGATCTGGTACGATAATGTCTGGATCTGGTACGATAATGTCTAGTTTCTCTCTGTCTGGATCTGGTATGATAATGTCTAGTTTCTCTCTGTCTGGATCTGGTACGATAATGTCTCGTTTCTCTTTCTGGATCTGGTACGATAATGTCTAGTTTCTCTCTGTCTGGATCTGGTATGATAATGTCTAGTTTCTCTCAGTCTGGATCTGGTACGATAATGTCTAGGTTCTCTCCGTCTGGATCTGGTATGATAATGTCTAGGTTCTCTCTGTCTGGATCTGGTATGATAATGTCTAGGTTCTCTGTCTGGATCTGGTATGATAATGTCTAGGTTCTCTCTGTCTGGATCTGGTATGATAATGTCTAGGTTCTCTCTGTCTGGATCTGGTATGATAATGTCTAGGTTCTCTCTGTCTGGATCTGGTATGATAATGTCTAGGTTCTCTCTGTCTGGATCTGGTATGATAATGTCTAGGTTCTCTGTCTAGATCTGGTACGATAATGTCTAGGTCCTCTCTGTCTGGATCTGGTATGAAAATGTCTAGGTTCTCTGTCTGGATCTGGTACGATAATGTCTAGGTTCTCTCCGTCTGGATCTGGTACGATAATGTCTAGGTTCTCTCAGTCTGGATCTGGTACGATAATGTCTAGGTTCTCTCCGTCTGGATCTGGTACGATAATGTCTAGGGTTCTCTCTGTCTGGATCTGGTATGATAATGTCTAGGTTCTCTCTGTCTGGATCTGGTATGATAATGTCTAGGTTCTCTGTCTGGATCTGTATGATAATGTCTAGGTTCTCTCTGTCTGGATCTGGTATGATAATGTCTAGGTTCTCTCTGTCTGGATCTGGTATGATAATGTCTAGGTTCTCTGTCTGGATCTGGTACGATAATGTCTAGGTTCTCTCCGTCTGGATCTGGTACGATAATGTCTAGGTTCTCTGTCTGGATCTGGTACGATAATGTCTAGGTTTCTCTCTGTCTGGATCTGGTATGATAATGTCTAGGTTCTCTGTCTGGATCTGGTACGATAATGTCTAGGTTCTCTCCGCCTGGATCTGGTACGATAATGTCTAGGTTCTCTCAGTCTGGATCTGGTATGATAATGTCTAGGTTCTCTCTGTCTGGATCTGGTACGATAATGTCTAGGTTCTCTCCGTCTGGATCTGGTATGATAATGTCTAGGTTCTCTGTCTGGATCTGGTACCCCTGGTTCTCTCCGTCTGGATCTGGTATGATAATGTCTAGGTTCTTTCTCTGGATCTGGTATGATAATGTCTAGGTTCTCTCTGTCTGGATCTGGTACGATAATGTCTAGGTTCTCTGTCTGGATCTGGTAGTAATGTCTCGCTTTCTGTCTGGATCTGGTAATCATGTCTGGATCTGTACTCATGTCTGGATCTGGTACGATAATGTCTGGATCTGGTATGATAATGTCTGGATCTGGTATTAATGTCTGGTAACATCTGTCTGGATCTGGTATGATAATGTCTGGATCTGGTATGATAATGTCTGGATAGGTACGATCATGTCTGGATCTGTACGATCTGTCCCTGGTATGATAATGGCTGATCTGGTACGATAATGTCTAGTTTCTCTCTGTCTGGATCTGGTACCCCTCTGGATCTGGTACGATATGTCTAATGTCTGGATCTGGTATGATAATGTCTAGTTTCTCTCTGTCTGGATCTGGTACGATAATGTCTCGTTTCTCTTTCTGGATCTGGTAATAATGTCTGGATCTGGTACGATAATGTCTAGTTTCCCTGTCTGGATCTGGTAATAATGTCTAGTTTCTCCTGTCTGGATCTGGTACGATAATGTCTGACCCTGTCTGGATCTGGTACGATAATGTCTGGATACGATAATGTCTGGTCTCTGCGTGGATCTGGTACCCTAATGTCTAGTCATTGTCTGGATCTGGTAACATAATGTCTGACCTGTCTGGATCTGGTAGGTAATGTCTACTTGTCTGGATCTGGTACCCCTGTACTGGTACATAATGTCTAGTTTCAGGTTCCTCTGAATGCATAGAGAACCCCTGTACTGCCCAGCAGTACAAGAGGGTGTGTTTGTGTGTGAAACCCCCCTGTAGAGACTACAGATGTTGGTCATGGTTTCAGGGCATAACCTGGAGGAGAGGAGGGAAGTTCAAAGAAAACCAGAGTCACATAATCATCTTGTTCCTAAGGTTTGTTCAGGCAAATTAACAGTTTGTTTTCTTCAGAGGGCACTGACCCCTATTCTGCATTGTAATAGGTAACACTTCTAACCCCTGTAGGTAACACTTCTGACCCCTGTACTACATTCTAATAGGTAACACTTCTGACCCCTGTACTACATTCTAATAGGTAACACTTCTGACCCCTGTACTACATTCTAATAGGTAACACTTCTGTACCCCTGTACTACATTCTAATAGGTAACACTTCTGACCCCTGTACTACATTCTAATAGGTAACACTTCTGACCCTGTACTACATTCTAATAGGTAACACTTCTGACCCCTGTACTACATTCTAATAGGTAACACTTCTGACCCCTGTACTACATTCTAATAGGTAACACTTCTGACCCTGTACTACATTCTAATAGGTAACACTTCTGACCCCTGTACTACATTCTAATAGGTAACACTTCTGACCCCTGTACTACATTCTAATAGGTAACACTTCTGACCCCTGTACTACATTCTAATAGGTAACACTTCTGACCCCTGTACTACATTCTAATAGGTAACACTTCTGACCCTGTACTACATTCTAATAGGTAACACTTCTGACCCCTGTACTACATTCTAATAGGTAACACTTCTGTACCCCTGTACTACATTCTAATAGGTAACACTTGACCCCTGTACTGCATTCTAATAGGTAACACTTCTGACCCCTGTACTGCATTCTAATAGGTAACACTTCTGACCCCTGTACTGCATTCTAATAGGTAACACTTGACCCCTGTACTGCATTCTAATAGGTAACACTTCCCTGTACTGACCCTGTACTGCATTCTAATAGGTAACACTTCTGACCCTGTACTGTACACATTCTAATAGGTAACACTTCCCCTGTACCCTGGTACTGCATTCTAATAGGTAACACTTCTGACCCCTGTACTACATTCTAATAGGTAACACTTCTGACCCCTGTACTACATTCTAATAGGTAACACTTCTGACCCTGTACTGCATTCTAATAGGTAACACTTCTGACCCCTGTACTACATTCTAATAGGTAACACTTCTGACCCCTGTACTGCATTCTAATAGGTAACACTTCTGACCCCTGTACTACATTCTAATAGGTAACACTTCTGACCCTGTACTACATTCTAATAGGTAACACTTCTGACCCTGTACTATGCATTCTAATAGGTAACACTTCTGACCCCTGTACTACATTCTAATAGGTAACACTTCTGACCCCTGTACTACATTCTAATAGGTAACACTTCTGACCCCTGTACTACATTCTAATAGGTAACACTTC